>NC_056735.1:79612578-79912578 GCF_019279795.1 Protopterus annectens
GATTCACATTACAGTGTCTCGCTAGAGAAACGTGAACTTGTTTGGCAGCTTAGGCTGAATTCCTACACTCCCCCGGGTTTAAACGAGGTCACATCTTTGACTTGTATTTTGAAGTTGAGAAGTCTATTGAGGTGACACATACAGTATTTCATTTCATGTTAGCAAAAGGTAGCAACTGTTGTAGTTTATTCCTGTTTTTCGTCTTGAGTTCCTTCACACATTTCTATAGTCTAGTACTAAAAATTTGTTTTTAAATTTTTCAACATTTTTAGAACACGGATCCTCTAAGGTCTTAGAACACAGTTTACTGTATGTATTTGTACTTTTAGGTATTTGACACCCTGTCCATAGTTATTGACATGTTTGCTTCAGACACTGTCACCTCTTGGTGTTGTGAGCAGTAGTCTGTTGTTATTTTTGTACTCACTTTATACTTATTATTATTATTATTATTATGTTCTTTTCTTCTTTTACACTCCAAGCATATATTTAAAACTACGTTTTCCTACATTTATGCTTTTCATTCAGTATTTCTGTACTTTATGTTAGAGTACAGTTTTGCATTTTGTTTTTTCTAAAACTAAAGTTTTAAACAGAAGTTTTAAATGAATGATTTTATTTTGCTGACATGAGCTTTTTTAACACAAGAAAAAGGTTTTTGATGCAGAGCACTTTTAATTATTTAACTTAGTATTTAATTAGTTAATTGAATGGTGGCTGAATCCAATTACTGTGCTTTGCTTTGGCTCCTTTTTCATTTTAAAACTGTGTATGAAGTTTTTTTCTTTTGTCTGATAAAGTCTTCCAAACGTGGAAGACGAAAAGCGCTTCACATTAAACTTTTTTGGAGTTATTCTAGCCAGATCGGAGCCTGTGTTGCTTTTTACATCTATAAATATGTTGTATCCACTTAGATAGTAACATATTTGCACACACACATCCATCTAGCTGTAGGTATACATTCTCTGTACTGTTGCATGACTGGGCTGGGGTTATGTGTCTGACAACATACAATTTATGCATATCTGGCATGGCTTAGTGGTAAATCATTTTGTGTATGGTGTGCATGGTCCTGGGTTCCGGCCTTGCAGAAGCTTTTTATTTTGTTGCTGGGCAGAACACCGGCCATTGGATACGGTGTGATTAAGGCACTTTAAAGTGGTTGTAAGCGGGTTTGTGCAGAGGTAAGCACTGCTAACTTCCGGCCACAGTGCCTTATACCCAGTTAGCTTCTCCTTTGTTTAATCTGTGTTGGCAGTGCTTACCCCCACGCAAACGCACTTGCACATGCTTACTAGTGCTTACATATGCTTACTACTGCTTATCTGTGCTTACGCCTGCTTACTGCTGCCTTATTCATTATGATACTGACTCTTCACATGTGCATTTCCTGCAGTTCTCCTGTTCATAAAAATGCATGTTATTTAGTTGGTTTTGCATTACAAATATTGCTTATACCATGCTTTGCCATGTAAAATTGACTGTGCTGCATTGGGACTCGAACTAGGATTGCCTGTTTGTTAGGCGAATGCTCTGCCCACTACACTGTTGCTGAGATGCTTCATTTGCATATATCGTCCTTGTTATCCTCTTCAGCCTTTTAGGCTGCTTTCACCGTGGCTCAGCAATGGGTGCACCCGCTCAACTATGATTAGCTGTACTTGGAGCTTTAGACACCAATACAGGGGTTTCCTCTTTTGATGTGTATGTCCTGTTGCTGTTGTACACATGGGAGACTGTTGGTGGGGATATGTGGATACCTATGAGCGGTATCCCTCATTTATTTCCACTTTCTGCTGTTCAACATTGCAGGGGCGTGTTTATTCTGAGAGCTCTGCTCTTAGACATGCCCCCTGCACACGTACACGCTCCGTGTAAGCCTGGGAGCTCAGGCAGCATGCCTTCATTACTATGCATGGCGTGCTGCTGTTCGGCTCCTAAGCGGCCGCTTCCATGCAGGACTAGACTAGTCCTGCAAGGAAGATTAGTAAATACGGGGGTTTATCTGTTTCATATTCTGTAGTAACTTATGAATCCATTCACCATGTTTAACAAGAAGCAATAACTCGTGTCAATGGTGTATTTTCTTTATATATTATCCTTGCTTCCTCTAGGTCACTATAAACCTTATAAATCAATGCATCGATTTCTAACATTGCTAACACAGGACATAAAGGATAGCTTTGGTTTATACCTCTCTCTCTCTGTATATATATATATATATATATATATATATATATATATATATATATATATATATATATATATATATATATATATATATATATATACAGACATATATGTATTATTCCAGCAATCCATTTATCAGAACCTGCACATGGGAGGTTCATATACTGATTTTAAAAATCTAATAAGCTCAATATATTATGTTTAACATTATCAAAAGCTTTTTCTATGTTACAAACAATGGCCTTACCATCTTTTTTGTTGTCTGTTATCTCACATATTATTTAATTGATTAGAATCATCATTTCCTTCATTTTTTCTATTTTTAACACTACAAATGCCTTCTCCCATAATTTATGTTACAATATTTTGAAACCTATACTGTAAAACATTCAGAATAATTTAATAATCAAAATTACCAAAGGTTAAGGATCTCATAGGTAGGTACCAGGCTATCGGCCCTGGGGCCTATACAAGCCCCGCCAAAAAGGTACCCTGGCTTTTGCCACCCAAGAAAATTATTTTCCTGTGCCACTGTCGAGCAGAGCCACAGAGGTGATCCCCGGGGTGAATTTCCTATTTCCCATCCAGTCATTAAGATTTTTCTTGAAGAGTGCTAATGAGGAGCTTTGTTTGATATAGGTAGGTAGTTTATTCCAGAGTATGGGAAGTCTCTGGGACAGGAATCTATCCCTCTGGCATGTTCTGTTTATTGTGGTGACAAGGTTTAGGTCCCTAGAGTGTGTAGCTTGGAGGAATTGGGATTTCTTTAAGTGGAGCATGTCCAACAGCTCTGGGTTTGACATAGCTTTGTATGTTAGGCAGAGATCACCTCTGAGTAGGTGATATGCGATGGAGTAAAGCTGGAGTTTTTTGAGACAGTCTGCATAGGGCATCTGGTTGAGGCCAGTAATCCTCTTTGTGAGGTATTTCTGCTGCCTTTCCAGTTGTTGTAGATGTCATCTGAGGTACATACCAAAAAGTGCATTGTACTCTATAATGGGCCTAATGAGTGATGAGTAGAGGGGAACAATGACCTCTTTTTTTCTGGATGAGAAACCTTTTGTGATGAGGTGTGCCACATAGAAGGATTTCCTGACTACTGTGGCAGTATGATTATCAAAGGAGAGACTACTGTCCACCTGTGTCCCAAGGTCTCTTATCACACTTTCGGTGTTAAGTATACTACCACCTATGTTGTAGTTCATGGGTACAGAGTTTTTACCAAAGGGATGACAATGCACTTTTTGGCATTGAGCTTGAGGCCATGGCTTTGACACCAGGCATCTGTCTCAGTGAAGCCCTTTTGTAGGATGTCCATATCGTTATGAGTTTCGATTATGGCTCCTAGTTTGCAGTCATCTGTGAACTTCGTTAGCCAAAGACCTTTCATGTTAGCCTGTTCTTCAGAAAAGTAGATACCAAACAGGAGAGGACCCAGGACTGAACCTGTGGTACTCAACTTGTCACTGGTCTGAAGTTGGATTTGGAGTCTGCTACTTTCACAGTGTAGGTTCTGTCAGTGAGCCAGTTGGCAACCCATCTTGTGACATAGGGATTTATACCTAGTTTAGTGAGTTTATAATTCCAGAGTGGGGGATGGTGTCGAAAGCCTTGGCAAGATCTAGATAGGCTGTGTGAACCACCTTACCCTTGTCTACAGCTTTGGTGACTGCTTCAAAGCATCAGGTTTAGGAGACATGATCTGCCTTTTACAAACCCGAACTAGGTGGGGTCCAGAGTTTGGAGATTACCAATGTCTTTGTTTATAAGTTCCACAATGATACGTTCCATAGCCTTGCAGACCAGGCTCATCAGGCTAATGGGGTGGTAGTTCCCGGGGTCTGTTTTGGCTCCCCCTTTGTAGAGTGGGATAACTGTCACTGTGCATCATTCAGTGGGCCCAAATTCTGAGGTGAGGCTATGACTGAACATGGTACTTAGGTGGCGTGACAGTTCATTCTGTAGTTCATGTAGAACACAGCCTGGGATGTTGTTTGGTCCCATGGATGCTGTGTTCTTGGCTTTGGGGAGTGTGGTTTTTACCTGTGCAGCCTTGATTACAGGAACTTTGCATTCTTCTGGTATAGAGATGGGCCCTTCAGGGGGTGAGAGGGGGGTAAAGTTAGCACTGAACATATCAGCCAGGATGTTGGCAATATCAGTTGGGTCTGTATATTTAGTGCCATTGTGCTGTAACTCAGAGCAGATCTGAGTGTTGCCATTGAGATTCTTGATATAGCTATAGAATGCTTTGTGGTTGTCTTTAGAATCAGTGGCGATTTTGTTTTCATAACTAGCTTTGGAGGATTTTATGAGGGATCACAGCTTCTTATTGAGGCCAGGGAGCTCCTCCGCTCATTGGATTTTACTCTCTTTTGCAACAGTTTCTTCCTTCTATTGTACAGTTTGTTTATGGCAGGGGACCACCAGATTGGCTTCCTTTTTTGGAGGATAGTGTCTTGGTTCTGTTTGGGATAGCATGATCCATGCACTCGTGTAAGTGCTTATAGAGTGCATTTGTGTAGGATTCAGCAGTCGTAACTGTATTGTCCATCTGCATGGGTATCATGAAGTTCACCAATTCTGTCTTAAGAAGCATGAAGTTGACTTTGGAGAAATCTTTTACCATGGTTTCCTTGATGGGGGGGGGGAGCAGGATGTGGATATCTAGGGTGATTAGCTTATGGTCGGTTCGGACCAATGAGGTGTTGATTTCAGGTGTGGAACACTGGTCACTCATGTTGGTAATGACTAGATCTTGGATATTGTTGCCCCTGGTGGGGGGTGTGAATAAGTTGATCCAAGGCATTGGATTTATGAATTCCAGAAAGCGTTGAGCAAAGGAGTTGGTACATGAGTAGTTTTCCCAGTTAATGGTGGGATAGTTGAAATCACCCATTATTAGGGTGTTTGGTTGAACCCTAATATTTTCCAGTACATCAAGAAAAGAGGAGTGGGAATCTTGTGGCATGGTGGGGGATCTGTAGCAAGCTACAATTTGGATTGCAGTTTTGCCCAGAGTTAGTTGCACTTGGATAACCTTGGATGCATTATGCTGAGCAACTAGCCTGGAGGTGTGGATATCCTTAATGAATATGGACACACCTCCGCCTTTGGTGTTCTGATCCAGGTTACACAGCCGAAAAGTGTGGTATGAGTTATAGCCTGCTAGTGCAGGGGTGCTCTCTGGAGCCTTGAACCAGGTCTCAGTCACTGCACAGATATCAATGCTCTCCATTTTAAGGAGTGCCTCGAGTGAGTGCATTTTGAGATTTAGACTTCTAGCATTGAGTAGCATCACCCTCAGTTTTTGCTTGCCTGTTCCTGTTATGGTGGTGAATTTGTCATTTGAACCTTGCTTAAAAAATGCACTATAGGGGTGGCAAGAACCTTAGCCAATATCCAGAATCCCAGGGGTGACAGGTGCAGGCCATCTCTGGCAAAGCATCGTGGTCTATTGACCATGTCATCCCAGGCAGACAGATACTGTATCCCTTTAGAATGACACCAGAAGCTTAGCCAATTGCTGAAGTCAATCATTTTGTCCTTGTACTGCAGTATTACTCTGGGTGATGGCAGACTGCTACTCAGGGCTAGGGTCATACCTGCAACAACAAACCAGAAAACCAAAAAACTTGATAAAACAAGAAACTGAGAGTCAGACTGAGCAGTGACAAAAAATAAAAACAAAAACTGTTTTATTAGCACTTTCGGAGTGGTCAGTGCCTCTCCTTCTTCAGACAAGGTACAAAGTATATATATATATATATATATATATATATATATATATATATATATATATATATATATATATATATATATTCATTTTCTGATTTATATTCTCTTAATTCTTAAATGTATATAAAATATATATATTTATGTTTTAATCACTTTCTTGTATATGTAAATGAGCTTCCTTTATCTTACTGTAAATCAGAGTTCTGCAAAATGTCCCGTCTGTATCTTTGTCAGTTTACTTTTTTCCACCCTTAGATCCATGTTCATATTACCTGTAAGAATAACAGATATATTAACCAGCAAATAACCTCGTAGGTACTGTAACATATCTCTCTTTTATAAATCAGTACTTGGAGATATAGCTGTTAGTCTTAACACCATGCCATTTAAACAACAATCCAGAATCAACATTCTGCCTGTTTTTATTCTATAAATATTCAGTATTTAAAAGGTAGGTAAGTAAGTCAGTAGTAAAACACCCAGATATTTAACTTCTTCCAAGCACCATACAGGTGCATTACCCCACAAATACTGTATATGTTGTTTCAGGTCAGTCTTATATATGCATTCTTTTAATAGGACTATTATGTCAGCTTTATGCTTGTAATACCATCATAAAACTGATATTCATTTGTGGGTTATGAATAATTTAGTTTACATTTACAGACATAAGTACAAATGTCATACTTTGCCTCTTTTGCTATCACATTTCCTCAGCAATTTTCCCCTATTTCTGTCTCACACATGAAACTATTGCCTTAGCTTGACAGTCTTTGTATTTTAACCCCCTATCCCTGTCCTACTACAGCTAATATCTTAAATCAATTTTCATGTTCACGCTCCTTTATTTTAAAATGTCATCAGGTATCTCATCTGTCATATTTAATTCCAAATCTCCTTCCTTCATTTGGTATGTAGTAATATCCTGCTCTATCTCAGAACATTTTATACCTTTGCCTTTCTGTCTAATTCTTCTTGTGTGCCCCAAATGCCTACACTGATTACATTTTCTCCTAGTACAATACAAACTTAAATGGGCAGGATCTTTGCAAAAACAAACAAAAAATGGTGTTGCCCAGTATATAAATGAAATATTGTATTTGTTGTTTTGCATCTTATTTACTTTGGAATGACTCAAGCTTCTCATGTCCCATTGCACATTCCTACATTATCATGATTTTTTGGAAATATTATGTATTTCTTTACATAAGTCTTTAAGGAAGTCACAAATATAATTTTTAGTAACATCAGTTGTAATCTACAAAAAGTCTGTTTTTGTAATAAATAGTCCATTCCTGAACTATATATTTATTTCAAGGATATAAAGTACAGTTGTGCAAAATATTACGATAACAGTAGGTGTCCTTGCCTTCACTGCTGCAGTATTCGTAACATATGGGATTCCCTGCTGTACAGGCCTGATGTCTGGCCAGTCTACCAAAGCCTACTGTTGCTTTAAGATACACTGAAAGTCACCCAAATGCTTCTCATGTAGCATAGCGCATAAAGGTGACATTCAGGCATACCATCCTCAGAACAAATTGCCCCAGTAGGAACACCAGTCTAAGGAAACCCAAGAGGTAGCCTGTTTACCCAGGAAGGTAAAGGAGTAGGGGAATGGAGGGAGGGAAGTAAATAGTGTGGGAAGAAATAGCCAGGGAATTGGTATGGCTAGGCTTGTATAGGCCCTAGGGCCAATAGCCTGGTACCAACCTATGAACTTCAGCAGTGAAGGCAAAGACATCTACTGTTATGGTCAGATTGTACAAACCTGTACTATGTCCTTACATTCACTGCTGCAGTATTCATAACATATGGGAGAGTGCCAAAGCTTAAAAGGAAACTTGGGAGGAGGAATGAGCAGAAGAGCCCTCTAAAAAGCCACGAAGAACAGTACTAGCAAAACCAGGCCTAGTTCTTGAAATGACATCGAATTTGTAGTGCTTGGTAAAAGTATGCACGGAAGTCCAGGCAGCTGCTTAAAGAACAGAATTAGTATCTAAGCCCTTAAAAAAAAGCACCATAAACATGAGCCTTTACAGAAGTAGGAAGGCTCTTACCATAAAAACTATAACAAAAAGAAGCAGCCTTTGAAACTGAAGAAATCGTTAGCTTGGATACAGGTGATGCTGAAGACCTAGGATGAAAAAAATAAACAAATGATCAGATTTTCTAATAGCTTTAGTCATATCCAAAATAAAATCTGAGTTGTCTATGCATGTCCATAGTATGCAAAGCCCTCTCATTGTCAGATTGTGGAAAGGGAAAAAAAGCAGGCAAATTAACAGACTGATTAAGTGACAACTCATTAACTACGTTAGGCATAAAAGAAGGATTAGTACACAAGGACATCCTGTCCTCATGAAATATCAAAAAAGGAGGACATGCCATAAGAGCGTGCAACTCAGACATCCATCTGACTGAAGTAAGAGCTAACAATAGAACAGTCTTCCAAGAACAATGTTGCTAGGACGCTGAAGCAGCAGGCTCAAAAAGAGCCTGAGTCAGCTTCTCCAAAACAAAATTAAGATTCCAGGGAGGAGGAACAGGCTTCCTGAGACGTCTAATATTGAGTGCCTTTAAGAAATTGTTAGCCTCAAATCTAGAAGTTAAAGGAGGAGTTAAAGTCAGACAAGCAGAGATAGCTGATAAGTGGGGCTTAATAGAAGAACAGGCCAAACCAGCATTGAACAACTCACACAAATAAGAGAAAACAAAAGGAACATCCACAGTAAGTGGGTCCAGGTTATGAGAGAGACATCAAATAGAAAACCTCATCCATTTGGTTAAGTAGGATTTCCTACTAGTAGGTTTTCTGACCTCCTGCTGGGCTTTCAGCATGTCCTCAGAAAAAAAGGTGTCTATGACGAATCAAAATCCTACCACCCTCAATGTCAGCTAAAGCATGGACTGACGGGGATGGCTGAGAGATCCCTTGTCATGTTTGAGTAGATCTACCCTGTGAGGTAACTTGTGATGATTGGCCTTGGCTAGATGCAGAAGTAGAGGGAACCAGTAGTATCACAGCCAAAAGAGGGTCACAAACAACATTTTGGGAGCATCCTGTTGAATCTTGAACAAAACTTTTGGAATGAGAGGCGGGGAAGGAAATGCATAAACGAACATCCCTTCCAAGAGCAAGAGAGGGTGCCCACCTTCCACACCAGAGGACCTGGGACTCTGGCACAAAACAGAGGAAGTTGTCTGTTCAGAGAGGATGCCAAGAAATCTACTTGAGGAGTACCCCACTGATAGACAATGTCCAGAAACACATCCTTGTGAAGTATCCATTTATGGGATTGAGTTAAGGACCTGTTCAGTGTGTCTGCCACAAGCTTCTGATCTGAAGGTATATAAACTGTCTGAAGAGTCACTTGATACTTGACAGCCAGATCCCATACCAGAAGTGCCAACTGGCAAAAAAAGGTAAGATCGTGTTCCTCCATGTTTGTTGATATACCAGATCACAGTGATATTGTCTGTGAATACCTTGAGATGCTCCAGAGAGAAAAGAGGATGAAAGGCCTGAATAGCTAGCAGAAGAGCTCTCATCTCTTTGACATTATTGGGGTAGTTTCTCTGAAATTTAGGCACAGGAGATATAAACACATGTTTAAGGTCCTGTAAGTCCTTCTCCTTATCCGCAAGGGACTTAAACAAACCAGTTTATTATCCAGAGGAGCATCCATCAACCTAACCTTAATATCACCTGGTCAAGGTTAAAGTGTAAGCCAAGAATACCTCCTCATCACTGACCCAAAGCAGCAGCCCTAGAAGAGGCATCAGGAGGAATAGCAAGCACAATCCCTCTTTAAAAAATCCATCATCCAAGAGACTGTGTCCCCAAAATAATTTATTTCAAAAAGATTACTAGAACTATTAAATTCCTCCTGCTCTGACCTATAGTCTAAAGGAGAGGGAATATGAGTCAGGGATTCTTCATCAGAATCTGACTATTCATAGATTCATAGGTTCATAGGTTGGTACTAGGCTATCAGCCCTAGGGCCTATACAAGCCTAGCCATAACAATTCCCTGGCTATTTCTTCCCACATTATTTACTTTCCTGGACCCCTGTCTAGCAGGGTGACTGACGTGATCCCTGTGGTGAATTTCCTTTCTCCAATCCAATCGTCAAGGTTCCTCTTGAAGAGGTCCAAAGAGGCACTCTGCTTGACATGTATGGGCAATCTATTCCAGAGTCTGGGGAGTCTCTGGGTCAGGAACCTATCCCTCCAACATGTTTTGTTTATTGTGATGACAAGGTTTAGATCCCTGGAGCATGTAGCTCTGAGGGATTGGGATTTCTTTAAGTGTAGCATGTCCAACAGCTCTGGGTTTGACATGGCCTTGTATGTTAAGCAGAGATCGCCTCTGAGTAGACGATATGCGACAGAGTATAGCTGGAGTTTTTTAAGGCGGTCAGCGTAGGGCATCTGCTTTAGGCCTGTGATTCTTTTAGTGAGGTATTTCTGAGGCCTTTCCAGTTGTTGCAGATGTCTTGAGAGGTACATACCAAATGGGGCGTTGTATTCTATAATGGGTCTAATGAGGGATGAGTACAGTGGGACAATGACCTCCTTTTTTCTGGATGAAAAGCCCTTCGTGATGAGGTGTGCTACATAGAAGGATTTTCTGACTGTTGTGGCGATGTGGTCATCGAAGGTGAGACCACTGTCCACGTGTGTCCCTAAGTCTCTTATCACACTTTCTGTGTTTAGTGTACTGCCACCTATATGGTAATTCATGGATACATGTTTTTTCCCAAAGGGGATAACAATACATTTCTTGGCATTGAGCTTGAGCCCATGGCTCTGGCACCAAGCATCTGTTTCTGTAAGGCCCTTTTGTAGAGTATCCACATCATTTGGGGATTCAATAATGGCTCCCAGTTTGCAGTCATCTGCAAACTTTGTTAGCCAGAGTCCCTTAGTGTTGACCTGTACTTCAGAGAAGTAGATGTCAAACAAGAGCGGCCCCAGGACTGAACCCTGAGGTACTCCACTTGTCACTTGTCTGGAGCTGGATTTGGAGTTGGCTACTTTTACAGTGTGGGTTCAATCAGTAAGCCATTTAGCAACCCATTGGGTGACATAGGGATTTATGCCCAACTTAGTAAGTTTATCTATGATTCCAGAGTGGGGGATGGTGTCAAAGGCCTTGGCAAGGTCTAGATAGGCTGTGTGGACCACCTTACCCTTGTCCATGGCTCTGGAGACTGATTCAAAGAAGTCAATCAGGTTCAGGAGACAAGATCGGCCCTTCACAAACCCAAACTGGGTGGGGTCCAGTGTTTGAAGGTTGCCAATGTCTTTGTTTATAAGTTCCATGATAATACGCTCCATGGCCTTGCAGATAAGGCTTGTCAGACTGATGGGACGGTAGTTTCCGGGATCCAAGGTGGATCCCCCCTTGTGGATTGGGATAACTGTAGCTCTGCACCACTCAGTGGGTACGAAACCTGAGGTGAGGCTATGATTAAACATGACACTTAGGTGAGGTGCCAGTTCATATTGTAGTTCATGTAGTACACAGCCCGGGATGTCATCTGGTCCCATGGATGCTGTATTCTTGGCTTTAGAGAGTGCGTTTTGTACCTGTGTCCTCAGAAGAATCCTGTTCCTAGGCCTTTTAAGGGGAGTAGTGGACCAAGGAGAAGCAGGAACTGAAACCCCTGAGGAGGCTTTTATGACATTAAAGCATTAAATAACCCCTGATTAAAAGCCTGCCGTTCACTTTGTGGATTTCTAAGAGCAGAAGAAACATGTTGAGTTTTTTGTTTCTTTTTTAAGTGAATGTCCAGCCTTTAAAACTGAGAAGGCTCTGAACCAGGGCAGCATTCAATAACCATAGTAGGGACTTCTTCTGTAATTAGAATCTGTGGAACCTCCCTAGGCCCCTTGGAAATAAACAACCATGATTCTCCCTGAATGTCTGAAACAGATGCCTGCAAAGACTCATCAGATGTACTGCCAGCTGGATCCTCCCCGGCCTCCAACCCAGTCATGGCAGAGGAATCCAACAACACAGCTGATCAAGCCTCCAGGCTTGTAACAACCTCCTGAGAAACAACGGGCAGAGGCTGGACAGTATAACTGGTTTTACCTTTTTCACATTCTTCATCCCTAATGGCTGATCCTCAAGGTGGGAAGTTCCTTCCACTGAATCTTTAGTGAGAGGCTTAAGTTGCTGGTTCTCAAGACACAAGGAAAGGGATGAAAGCCTACTATGAAGGGTTTTTGGGATGAACACCTGACAAATCGAACAAGATGTATGGTCGCGAGAAGTTCCTAAGCAAAAAAGACACTTATCACGGTGTTTTATATGAGAAATCTGTCTCCTGCATTGGGATGACATTATCCCCAACAGCAACAAAAAAGCCAAGAAAAAACAAAACCCCAATGGGGTTCTTATTTGCAATGGCTCGGACATCAGCAACAACCCTGGGCTTTCGGATATTGGCAAAGGCTCTTGCTACCCCCATAGTGCCTTTTTTAGGCAAGGCTCAAAAGACAAACCCACCTCAATAGGTATCACAAGGGATAAGAAACTAAGAGTAATGCTACTCAACGCCAGAAGTCTAAACCTCAAGATGCACGCACTCAAAACTCTCCTTAGCATGGAGAACATCGATATCTGTGCAGCAACAGAAACCTGGTTCAAGGCTCCCGAGAGCACCTCAGCACTACCAGGTTATACCTCATACCATGCTTTTCGGCCCCAAAACTTGGACTGAACCACAAAAGGAGGGGGAGTATCAATATTCATCAAAGATACCCACACCTCCAGGTTGGTGGCACAGCACGACGCATCAAAGACTATCCATGTGCAACTAACAGTGGGTAAAACTGCCTTCCAGTTTATAGCCTGCTACAGACCACCCTCACAAATCCAGGAACCCCACTCGGCCTTCCTGAGAACACTGGAAAATATGAAGGTCTCTCCAAACACCATTATAATGGGTGACTTCAACTACCCAAACATAGACTGGGAGCATTACTTTAGCTCCAACACCCTAGCCCAAAGGTTCCTAGAATTTATAAACTCAAATGCTATGGAACAAATTGTTACCACTCCCACAAGAGGGGAAAACATACTGGACCTGATCATCACCAACATGGGGACTCTATGCTCCAGACCAGAAGTGTAGCCCTCACTGGTAAGATCAGACCATAAACTAATATCACTGGATATTCACATCCCAACCCCACCTCTTGCCCAGAAAACCACAGTGAAAAACTTCTCTAAAGCAAATTTCACACTCCTCAAAACCGAGGTGGAATCCTTCAAAGTCCCCGGGCCTGTGGAAAATACGACCCAGACTGCAGAATCCTTTATAAATGCATTCTATGAACACCTTCAGGAATGCATGGATCATGCAATCCCAAATAAAACCAAGACCCAAGCCTCCAAAGGCAGACGTCCTGTCTGGTGGACCCCAGCCATAACCAAACTATACAATAGAAGGAGGAAGCTACTAAATGATAGAGCAAACTCCCAAAAAGAGAAGGCATCTCTGATCAGTATTAGCAAAAAACTATGGGCACTCATAAAATCATCTAAGGCCAGCTTCAAGAGAAAAATTGCACAGGACACTAAGGATAATCACAAGGCTTTCTTTAGTTATGTTAGGAACCTGGGTGGGAATTCCCAGATATGCTCAGAATTAGTCCAAAATGACAAAAAATACACTGAACCCACAGACATTGCCAACATCCTAGCTGACAGGTTCTGCGCAAACTTCTCTCCCCCCTTCACACCAAAAGGGCAAATATCTATCCCAGCAGAGTGCTGCCCCCCTGACATCTCAGATGCTCAGGTAAGAGCCGCCCTCTCCAAAGCAAAAAACACAGCATCAATGGGACCAGACGGTGTCCTGGGCTGTGTCCTACATGAACTCCAAGAAGAGCTAAACCCAAACATAAAACTACTGTTCAATCTCAGCCTTACTACAGGATATGTACCCAAAGAGTTGAGTACAGCAACAGTGGTCCCTCTCCACAAAGGTGGTGCCTCAATGGATCCTGGAAACTATCGCCCCATAAGCCTGACTAGCTTGGTCTGCAAAGCTATGGAAAGGATCATCATGGACTTCTTAAATAAAGATATTGGGGACCTACAGACACTGGATCCTACCCAGTTCGGCTTTGTTAAGGGCAGATCCTGCCTCTTAAACCTGGTTGATTTCTTTGAAACAGTCACCAAGGCCATTGATGAGGGGAAGGTGGTCCACACAGCCTACTTGGACCTCGCAAAAGCCTTCGATACAATACCCCACTCGGGCATTATAGATAAGCTCACCAGCTTAAATATAAACCCCTATGTCACTAGATGGGTTGCAAACTGGCTCAAGGACAGAACCCACATGGTTAGAATTGCTGGAGCCATGTCAGACTCCAAACCAGTTACAAGTGGAGTCCCACAAGGCTCAGTCCTGGGACCTCTCTTGTTCGATATATATTTCTCAGAGGTACAGACCAACACGGAAGGACCATGACTGACCAAGTTTGCAGATGACTGCAAACTGGGCACCATAATCGACTCTCCAGACGACACAAGCATCCTCCAAAAGGGCCTCATAGAAACAGACAACTGGTGCCAGAGCCATGGCCTCAAGCTAAACGCCAAAAAGTGTATAGTCATCCCCTTTGGCAAAAACAAAGTGCCCACAAATTACCACATAGATGGTAATCCATTAAGTACAGAAGAAGTAATTAGGGACCTGGGGACCCAAGTTGATAGCAGTCTCTCATTTGACAACCACGTGGCCAAAGTGGTTAGAGAAACATTTTATATAGCCCACCTAATCATGAAGGGATTCACATCTAGATCAGGGGAGGTCATCGTTGCCTCTTTACTCATCCCTTATCAGGCCCATAATTGAGTACAATGCCCCTTTTGGGATGTACCTTACCAGACACTTGCAGCAACTGGAAATACCCCAAAAGTACCGCACCAAGAGGATCAAAGGGCTCAAACAGATGCCATATGCTGCCCAGTTAAAGAAACTCCAGCTCTACTCAGTGGCATACTGCCTGTTCAGGGGTGATCTGTGCCTGACGTATAAAGCCATGTCCAACCCAGAATTAATGGACATGCTGCACCTCAGAAAATCCAAACCCCATTGAGCTACGCGCTCGAGAGACTTGAACCTCAGCACTGAAATAAATAGGACATGCTGGAGGGACAGATTCATAACCCAGAGGCTCCCTTCACTCTGGAATAAAATCCCAGTCCAGGTTAGGCAGAGTCCCTCATTGACTCTCTTCAAGAGGAATCTTGATGAGTGGATGGGAGATCGTAGGTTTAACCCGGGTATCACTTCTGTGTCACTGTTAGACAGAGGCACAGTATACTAACCTCGAAAAAGGGCATAGCAAAATTAATTTAAAATGGGTGGCGAAAGCCAAACACATTCTGGCTAGGCTTATAAATGCCCTAGGGCAGATAGCCTAGTATGAACCTATGAACCTATGAACCTAAGACATAGGTGGTCACTGGAGAATGAAAAAGCATTCGATTGGTGGAAAATGGATGTAGACAAATAGACCAATGATCAGAAGGACTGATGGCAAAGAAGTTCTGAGGATGGTACACTTGAATGTCACCTTTATGCCTTATGCTACATGAGGAGCATTTGAGTGACATTCAGGGTACTTTAAAGCAACAGTAGGCTTTGGTAGACTGGCTGGATGTCAGGGTTCCACAGCAGGGAATTGCTTACATTATGAATACTGCAGCAATGAATGCAAGGACATCATGTGTTTTTCTATTACTTTTACCATAAAAGTAACTAATAAGTCCACAGATACTGAAGTGACATCACAGAAAATGTCAGTGCCTAGCTGAATAATAAATTGAATAACCTCTGCTGAAAAGCATAAAGATTATCCAACAGAGTGCGTCTGTCACACTTGCTGTCTGTCTCTTTTAGTTTGAATTTGGACCATTTGGGCATTTTCTTTCAGCTACTTTCCTCGTTAATCTTTTTGCAGCCATGCTAGCTACTGCTGCACAACACCTTCTGTTTTCATTTCCTGTCTTCTCACACCACTGATTTTCTGTGTCATGCACTAAGGAGGCCAGCTGACTCATTTCAGCTGCTGTTATAGTTGCCTCCTCATCAAAATGAGCACACTGTTTCACTGCCTTGGACCATTCCAGAGTGTTTTCATCATCTGGTTCAGGCTCATTCAACAAACAAACTGAAATCTCATTTTGTACTCCAGCAAATTGCAGTTCTGCAACTAGAGTTTCTTGTTCTGTTGGCATTGTCTTCCCCATTTCACCATTAGACTTCTTATCAGCACATGCTCATCCCTGGAAAGGTTTGACCACAAAATGGTCTCCTTTGAAGTAAAAATAAAACCTGGACCCCCCAGCTAAACCTGGAATATTCAGGAACTGTTCTAAGGCTAACTTCGTGCTATAACGTGAGAACCTGGCAAAATTTCAACCCCCCCATAAACCCTGAGAACACTGCTGCCTATGCAGAACTGTTCACAGAAACCCTGTACAAGGATGTTAATAGCTGTATAGCGGCAGCTGTACCCACCAGGAAGAAGTACAGAACTAAGTCAAAAAACAATTCACCCTGGTGGAATCACAAAATCAGTCGGATGTGTAACAGGAGGAAGAAAATAATAGCAACAATTAGGAGGTGCAGCCCCCAGCAGGATAAAAGCACCCTCATCAAAATAAACAAACAACTCAGAGGACAAATAAAGTCTACCAAAGACAAATTTGAGGTAAGGTTGACCTCCCATGCCAAGGACAACCACAAAGCATTCTTTAGCTATATCAGCAACCTCAAAGGCAGTACACCATTGTGTGCAGAGCTTATTGGAAATGGAGCCATCTATACTGAGCGAGAAGATATAGAAAACCTCCTGGCTGAACCAACTTTACTCCTCTCTCCCCCCTCAACCTTCCCTCAGGAAATATCATCAAATACAACTCCCCCTACTATCACTAGGGAAGAGGTCCTTAATGCTCTCTCTAAGACCAAAAACACTGCATCAATGGGCCCAGACAATATCCCAGGATGCCTTCTAAATAGCATGAAACATGACCTATCAGGTCCTCTGAAATTACTATTTAACTGTAGCCTCTAATCAGGCTTCATGTCTCATGAATGGAGAAAGGCAACATTCATCCCTCTGCACAAAAGTGGACCATCTATAGACCCTGGAAACTACAGACCCGTAAGTCTCGCTAGTCTTATATGTAAAGCCATGGAAAAAATTATCATAGATATTATCAATAGAAATATAGTAAATCTCCAGACACTGGATGCAACCAAGTTTGGTTTCGTCAAGTGCAGATCGTGCCTACTCAACCTGGTGGACTTCTTTGAAAAGGTCACAAAAGCAATGGATGAGGGCAAAATTGCTCACACTGCCTACTTTGGCCTGGCCAAGCCATTTGACACAATACCCTACTCAGGCATTGTTGACAAACTCAGGAGGTTAGGTACAAACAAGTATGTCATCCGGTGGATAGCCAGCTGGCTGACAGACAGGACCCAGAAAGTTACAACTGGGGAGTCCACTTCTACAAAGATGCCAGTTACAAGTGGAATCCTCAGGGATCAGTCCTTGGACAGCTCCTTTTTAGCATTTACTTCTCAGAAGTCAAGTCCAGTGCCAGTGGTCTCTGGCTGACTACTTTTGCAGATAATTGCAAACTAGGAGCTGTCCTTCGAGTCTCACAATGACACAAATGTTTTCCAGGAGTGGCTGACACAGATGAACAACTGGTGACAGAGCCATGGACTAAAACTAAATGCCAAAAAATGCATAATAGTATCCTTTGGGAAGTCATCCATCCCTGGTAACTATCATATTGACAACACACCCCTTAGAGTTAACCCAGTAGTCTGGGACTTAGGGACACACATAGATAGTAATCTAGCCTTTGATCATCATGTGTCTACAGTGGTGAAGAAATCATTCTATGTTGCGCAACTTATAAATAAAGGTATGGCGTATAAGTCCAAGGAAGTCATTATTCCACTGTATTTGGCATTTATCAGACCTATCATTGAGTACAATGCCCCCTTTGGTATGTACCTAACCAGGCATATCCAAGAAGTGGAACATCCACAGATGTTCCTCACTAAAAGAATGCAAGGTATAAGTAATTTGTCTTATGCAGACTGCCTCAAGGCCCTATCCCTGTAGTCTGTCTCCTACAGGCTTTTGAGGGGAGATATATGCCTGGCACACAGGGCATTGTCAGACCCCCACTCTGATGGACCTCCTGCATAGCCACAAAACAAATAGCACCAGAGTTACCTGCTTTAAAGACTTAAGCCTTGCCTGTGATATAAATAGGACCTGCTGGAGAGATAGGTATGTATCCCACAGACTAAACCGTCTATGGAACAGGTTCCCCATCTCTGTGAAGCAGAGTTATTCTTTAACCCAATTCAAGTGTAACTTGGATAATGGGATGGGAAACTGGAAATCCATCCCTGGTTTGAAACCTATGTCTCTAATGGAAACAGGTAATGTGTAAATGGTTCATCTCCCAGGCCCATACTTATACTTATCAAAGGTATCAGAACTTTTCAAAGATTTGGGATGCATAGTTAGGCTTAAAAAAGCCCTTGTGGTCATTAGCTTAGCAAACACCTATGAACCTATAAACCTTCTGGCTCTGGTAGCAAGGCTTCACTCTCCTCCATGCCTGGACAAGCACTTATCCTACAACAAGAGTATGGGGAGCTCCTAGATTCACTGAACAGAATTCTACTAGTCCATATGAATACCACCTTGGTTTACTCCCTGAAAAGAGGCCAATGCCCTAGTGGGAATAATCTGATTAACAAGAGATAACTTCTTCTTCTTCTTTTGGCTTTTCCCGGTTAGGGGTTGCCACAGCAGATCACTGTCCGCTCATGATTGGCAGTAGAGTTTTACGGTGTCGAGTTGCCAGCCCGGCACCCAACCTTCCACAGAAGGCACACACATGCATGCACTCATGCCTAGGGCCAATTTAGAGTGTCCAATCCACCTACAGCATGTCTTTGGGATGTGGGAGGAAACCGGAACACCCAGAGGAAACCCATGTGACCACATGGAGGACATGCAGACTCCGCACAGAAGGATCGAACAGGAGAACCTCTTGCTGTGAGGTGGCAATGCTAACCACTGCACCACAGTGGCCACCATTGACAAGAGATAACTAAATAAAATAAATAAGGAAATACTTTTTGTAAGAATACAATTGCCCTGAGAAACCAAGCTCTTGCCTTGTTTCAGGCAGAGTCTAAAGCTATGTTACCAATTTTTATTTTTTTTTTGCAATAAATTAATAATGATGCATCAGAAAAAAACTTGCTTTTGTTTAAAAAATCAAAACCTACAAACATTTGTTTCTGAGTATGTTAATGCTGCAGCCAACTATTTTGGGTAGAGTAGCTTGTGCGCGACTGGGCATAACCGATTAAACATGGTGAAATTACAGTCAAATTACTCAGGAGTATGATACACAATCACTGAAAACAACTCACACAGCACAGCAGCATGACTTGCAGAGTTACAGAAACAACCTTTGCCATGTTTCCAGTGCAGTTAGTTTGCACATTTATGTAAGAAATTATTTCCACATCTGTAAGACCGAAACTTTACAGATTCATGAGGGGGGCAATTTTGCACATCTGTGAAATAAATTTTATTAAGCTAGTGAAGTAGACAGTAATGTGCGGTCACTCCGAAATTCGTAATCAAGCTCAGAAATATGAACCCATATGCTTTATTTGACACTCTTGGAAATAATGCTGACTTGATTCACAAGACTTCATAATATTCACCAAAAATGTTCAGTGTGACACCAAAAAATAAATGTGGAGGAAATAAGCACTCTCAGGATGGTCAGATACAAATAAAAAAATCCACTTTTTATTTAAATAATGACCAAAATGAAGACAATGCGATATATTTCATCTGTTTATAAGCCAAAAACACATCAAATGGCAAATCAACTTTAAAAGGACAAGAAAATTGCAGTTATTACAGCAAATGCATATCGTAGGACAGGAAGCACAGATTTTCATGTAGCAAAAGAAACATTGTTTTTTGTTTCACTGTAATTATCCTTTCAAAAGAAATTATAATAAAGATATGATAGAATTTATATTTGTCTTACTGGATCACTAATGCACAACGTTTGTTTTCTATGAGGCTACTAACAAACAATAGTTATGATACAAGCTTAATATGTACCAAGATTTATGCAAATGTATTGTTATACTGTGCATAAACAGTGAAATGTATATCATCTATAGATGTAAGACATCATTATTAATACAGGTAAAATCACTATGGCCTATTTGCCAATTCAAGAAATGATGCCCATTTAAAAATGCAACATTTGGTATTGCAAGTCTTAAATCAGAGCTGCAGCATCCTAATAAATTGCTCTAATCCTTTGAGCTCTTGGAGACCTAATGATTTAAAAAAAAGCTCATGTTCTCATTGAAGGATTGTTACTCATCTGCATATGGTTCATAATAAGTAGCTCTGTGTATAGTTCAGACAGATCAGGTATCATTGCCTTCCCTGAGCACATGCAGTCTAACATGACAAGTCTAATCCAACCTTCTTTTGGGATTTTATTGTTCTCATGAAGTATGCAAATCATGTTATCTACAGGACTATACCAGAGTTCTGCCACATGTTGTTGGCCTCAAATAGGTACTCTTTAATCCTTATTCATTATTAAATAAACAACTTATTTTAGTTTGAGGTGTTAAAGGTGCAGTCCTGAATTAGCTCAAAACATAATCATTGTCACTATAAAATGATAACTTGTTTATTGGTACTAACATGGTAGCTTGCTGACTAGAATACGTAGAAGAATTTAAAAATGTACCGTCAATTTCTTCATTTGTTTGTCTTTACTTCACTTACCCGCTCCTGCTGCATTAAAATATTTTAAGTATGTGTCTAGAAAAATAATTCTGCCGATTTGCATGATTTTGGAGAAGCAAAGATGAAAAAAACTACACTCCTGGCCTTATCTTAGAATAGAACAGATGTTTTGGACACATCAAACAAATAAAATCAATCCATGCATATAAACAGAGTACAGTGTGTATGACCGTAAGGATAAAGTGCTCAGTTTAGTAATGCTAACGATAAAGATTGCTAACCTTAATTTACCTAGGGGGATGGTTGGTTGATTGATTTTTTAAATTATGACACTCAGCAAGGGCAGATTGCAAAAAGTGTCATTTATGAATTATATTGGTGAAGGTAAAATGTTCCAATTCAAGTAACTTTAGGGCAAGTAAAGCCACAAAGAAACAGTGTTGGTTAGTTGCAAAAGGTCAATCTCAGAATCCCAAAATAGCAGGAAATAGGGTGCAGGTAGGGGACACAGATTCCATATGGTTGTAGGTACACATAACCTTTATTGTATTTGCAAATAACTGTTTTACTTAGTAAGAAAATCATGAATTTTAACTTGTTTCTTTCTTCCTTGCAGTAGTCAGTGTGCATGATTACAGGTAGCATGGATTTTTACAATGCACTGTTGCCAACACCTTTTATCATTTATGCTGTTGTATGACATCACCTCTGTAGCTGTGTTCGCACTAAGTGAAATGTTGATAGTGTAGAAGAAAGACATAAACTCACAGGTGCATTGACAAAATTCTAGATACATTGATTTTAAACTGTGGATAGGAATGCTTAATGCACTGGAAGATTATGAAAGTCTTATTTTTAATTCATTTATTTTCTTATGCCTGCATTATTATACTCATTTTCATTGGGGAGGCATAGCATACTCTAACACTCAGTGTGCACATGGCAAATACGTAACCCTGGTTGGTACACACGTCCATCACATAACGCATGCACACACTTACAGACCTGAAGGCAGTTACCATGAGAGCCAGTTCACCTATATGCATGTATAGAGGTGAACTGGCTATATACATATATATATATATATATATATATATATAGATATAGATATATATATATATATATATATATATATATATATTTATATATATATATAAATATATATATATATATATATATATATATATATATATATATATATATATATATATATATATATACGTATTTAGGAAGGGGTAGGAAACTCAAACACGCTGAAAACACATGTACGCAGGGAAGACATGCAAACTATGTGGAGAAAGCACCCCAGCTAGGAAGAGAACCAGAGAACTAATCTGTGTGTGACAGCAGTAACCACTGTATGACTGCGCATCTCAGATCTTTTGCTCTAAATATCTATGACATGATATAAACAGAGCAAGACTGTAGATTCTCATATTTATGCATGACAGTATCTGAGTCAACACTCACACAAGCAGATTTGCTGATTGCAACAGGGGTGGATTATCTGTCTAATTCATCAGCAACCAAAGTTTGACTAATATCGTAAGAACAAGTGTAGAAAATGGGTAATAAGGCAATAACTGGATTTGAGTTATTTCTTCCTTATGAGAAGATAGGGCTTGTTCCATACTGGTGAAGACTGTTAGACAAGTATCAATGAATCAGAAGAAAGTCCTCATATCTGCTATAATTGAATGTACAGAGAGGCACCATATGACAGGCTCCAAAAAAGGTTCACTTTCAAATGACACTAATGTACTAGACAAAAGGATATGCATGTTTACATTTGTTTTTAAGCCTGTCATATAATCCATGAAAAACTAGATAACAGACTCCCCTAGAACTTACTGCATGTCCTCAACAGCAGTAGCAGCAGTGGGCCACCACCACCACCAATTTGCAGAGGTTAAGTATGCGGCCAATACAAGTGGTGGTTGATGGGTTGATGTAGTGGAACAGTTACTGTAACAGTACCTTGGCTTCATAGTACAACACATGTGTGGGTCTACCTTTCCAAGTACCTAAGGGATGGGATTTGGGGCGAAATTAAAATACACTTACCACACCTGGATAGGCATTACTATCAGCTCTCTTACAGTTATAGACTTCTCACCATAGAAATGTTCATCTTAAGGGTTTAGCACTTCACATTAGACATTTATATATTTATCTAACTATATACGTATTTCAACCAGAATAAGAAACAGGTGCTTCTGTGTGCATAACACCTTTTCCATGAGACAGAACACAATCATTGTGGTACTCAGTTAAAGAATTTATGGGTCTATATTACGAGATCAAAATCCCATTTCAGCGAACACCAGAAGACCGACACATATAGCGTGAACTACGGTAACGGTGAACATTCAAAACTGCGAAACATGGAATGTCAAAATGTTATGGTTGGCCTGTCTGCGGTATAGCTCCGTAAGGTAAGTGCACGATAGTTACGGACCTTAGGGTTAGGGTGCGTGTTAAGGTAAGTGAATAGATAGTAATGTTTGTAAGGTTTAGTGTAGGGTTAGAAGTAGGGTTTGGTTAGTGTATGTATGTGTCTTATTTATTATGTTTGTGTATTTAGTATGTAGCGCACGGTGGTTTTGGCTGACTATGACGGTTCGAGATTTGAAAATTTGCCGTTTAGGGGGTTCAGCATATTTGCGGTTCGGGCTATGTGTGTCAGTGTTGTGGTGTTCGATGATACGGGTTTTTAATTACATAATATAGACCCGAGTTTACCAGTCTCTTTGGGGAGTTCAGTCTCAAATATTCTGTCTGGTCACATAAAAGTAATTTCACTTCCATGTGTGCCATGTCACTGACTGTGCCTGTTAGCAGCATGTCCTTAAAACTTGCCAGGCTGTTTCAAAATGTTTGTTCTCTGTGTCAGTTTCTATCCCCTAATGTTAGCTATGCTATTGATGTTTTATACACACTGTCAACATGTTGGTGTAAGTTTTGCATCCACCACTATGCCTCTGCCATATTCTAATCTTGCCCTAACAATCGAAGCCTGACATCTTTAAGGACAGTCTGTAAAAACTACTCTTTAGCAAACGTATTCACAGCTATAAAGATGTCTGAATAAGATTTTTCAATTTTTCCTCTTCATGGGTTTGAACTTCTGCATATTTGCTTCAGATGTAAGTTTGAATAGTCAAAGCAGCTTTTCCATTTTTATAGTCAAGGCAAATCTAAACTATCAGTCTGTATACTGCAATTTGAGCAAGCACATTGCTTTAATTTTTACTTTTTTTATTTTTCCCCTTTTTTCTTTTTTAAGGAAAAATACTACGAAAACTATAAGAATCCATCAGTGGAATTTAAAAAGTTTGAGAAAGAGATACTGGAAAGGCAATTTACAAAGGAACAATGACAGGACATCTGTATGGTTCCTAAGTCTAGAATGTTTAGGGCTTTTGCTTGGAAGTTCATAGGTGCATAGGTACTTATTAGGTTTCCTGATCCATGAGGATCTTTGTAAGCCTAGTAATATATTTCCAAGAAGTTTTTAACCCTTATATTTTAAGTATGAATAACCCAGAGATGAGAAGAACATTACATGTTGCCCCTATCAGTGAGGAACAAGGGTGCTAAACCAGGGGTGAATTTATGGTTACCTATACTCTTTCAAATTATATATGATTAGTGTAAGAGAAGTACTTTGCTTTTTGTAGAGATGAAGGCAATTACGAAGTAATTGTATTCTCTGTGATACATATCTATCCCTCCATCATGTTCTATTTATATTGCAAAAGAGAATGAGATTTCATGAGTGGGTGTTTATGCCCCCACTGGACTTGCAAATGTACAGTAGGTCTGAAAGGGTAAGACCTTGAGATTTTCTTCATAAGAAAACACAGTTAAGAATTCAAGATGTGTCAGATGTCTGGACAGGTACATACTGAAGGGGGCATTATACTCAGTGGCCAGCCCAATAATTGCAGCATACAGTGGAATGATCCCATCCTTGGACTGGGACACTGTACCCTTAAAAATATGATGTATAATAAAAAGGATGTTCTGGTCTTATACAAAGGGATCAAAGGACATTTTAATGCATACAGAGGCTCCCAAGTCCATAACCACTGGATACATTTTTAGAGTTGTATTGTCAATTTTATAGTTACAAGGGCTGTTTTGCTTGCCAAAGGACACTATTATACACTACTTAGCATTTAGTTTTAATCCATGATATTGACAACAGTTATTGATTTAACAAAGGGCTTCTTGGGGATGTTGGTGTCCTTTGGGGAGTTTATGAAGACACCAAGTTTACAGTCATCTGCACACTTAGTCAGCCATAAACCTTTAACAGTAGCTTTGACTTCTGAGAAGTAAATGTCAAAGAAGAGAATCCAAACAACTGAATCCTGCGGTATACCACACGTGACCGGTTTTTGGAGGCGGTTGAGCAGCAAACCTGAATTT
Organism: Protopterus annectens; assembly: GCF_019279795.1. NCBI lineage: Eukaryota > Metazoa > Chordata > Ceratodontiformes > Protopteridae > Protopterus > Protopterus annectens. The sequence goes on from NC_056735.1 coordinate 79,637,816, forward strand.
CCTGGGTTCTATTTGTGAGCTAGCTTGCTATCCAATGAGTTGCACAGGGATTAACATTCAGCTGGGATAGTTTATCTATGATACCAGAATGCAGGATATTGCTGAATGCCTTTGCAAGGCCTAGATATGAGATGTGTACTGATTTGCCCTGATCCATTGCTTCATTAACCCTTTTAATGACATCAGTTAGGCTACGTAAGCAGGATCTGCCTTGTCAAATCCAAGCTAGCATGGTTCAAGAATTTGTACACTCCCTGTGCCCTTATTTATTAATTCTGTAATGACCCTTTCATAGGTTTACAGATCAGGCTGGTCAGACTTATGCACTTTATGTGCTCGCAGAGGTATTTCACACCTAAAGCAGACTTGAAAGAATTTTTTCATAAGTTAATTATCAAATGCTGGAGGTGTGGTGGAAAAGAGAGATATAACTGGAAACATGTTTTGGGGAATTTAATGAATTGGCACAGCTTACTAATACCTTGGCAGAAATGTTGAGGAAAGGAATGGCTGTAAGTAAGGAAATGATTCTTTTGAGCTGGTACACAGAATCTGAATTCCCTGTACATGGTAAGGCTTTACTAAGTTCAGTGCTATCAGCTGCCATAAAATCATTTACCACAAAATGGAAATCATGTGACCTCTGATTGTTGGCTAGGCTTGTAATAGTCTATAAATGTATAGCTTAATACTTATCTATGAACCTATAAAATCAAAATCTATAGTAATTGCTTATTGCATATTGTAAAGGAGATAAAAAAATAGAGGTGGGATCTTTAGAAAAAGGAAGGAGCAAATTACATAGAAATAAATGGAAGTTGTAGGAACAATGCACACAGTATCATGCTCAGGAGGAGGAGAAGTGAAATTAAGGGGAGGCAGGAACTGTGCAAGTAAGGTATTGTTGGAGGCAATAATGATTATTAAAAGAAGGAATACATATATAAAATGTATAAAGCATGAACATGAAAAATGTCAATATGGTTTGTTTTCTTTACTATTAATATGTCTAAATATGTCTAAATATGACTTTAAGTGATACATTTAAAAAGGGTTTTAAAAACAGACACACACACACACACACACACACACACACACACACACACACACACACACACACACACAGACACACACACACACACACACACACACACACACAGACACACAGACACACACACACACGTATACAAACAAAACAGACAAAAATAGAACTGGAAAGTCGAAGCATTCGAAAACTTGAATTTTTCCTGGAATTGGGATTTTAGGCTACAGCACTCATTTCCTATGACTTTACTTTATTGATCAAAAGCTAAGTTTAGCACTCATGAAGAAAAAAAGGAGCATATTTACAAAAATATATACAACTCAAATATCCAAGTAAGTTGACATTATACATTGATGTTTCTATTCTCTCTTAATCATATTTGAGAGTAAAACAATATCATTATATCCAATAATCCACAAAGCAAAGAATGTCTCCAACTCTATTCAAGCATAAGCTGGACAAATGAATGGGAAACCATAAGTTCAGCCCTGCTTTAGCACCCCTGTCCCTTATGGATAAGGGTAGCATGTAAATGTTTACTTGTTTCTGCTTATTCATATTTAGACTACAAAGGGCTCTGGGTTTATATATATATATATATATATATATATATATATATATATATATATATATATATATATATATATATATATACACACACAAAGGGCGCTGGGTTAGTCACACTTAAGGTACTATGGCTAACAAACATCTTGGGAATACATGGCTAGGCTTTGAAAAATCCTCACCGATGAATAGCTTTATATAACTATGAACCTATAATTTATAAGTTTTTATTTCTTATAAAATCAAGTTTAATAAAATGTTGTGATTATCGCAATTTATTTACCAGGAAAGTCTGATTGGGACAGAGCCCACTTTCACTGGAAGTCCAGGGAGAAATACTCCAGATCCATGTCTTTGTAAGGTGGGAGAAAACTCATACAAATGCAGGGAGGATATGCAGACTCCACACAGAAGGCACCCAGCCAAGAATCAAACCAGAGAACCCCTTGATGTGAGGCAACAACGCTAACCATTACACCACTGTGTAAACCCTACTCTCTCAAATATTTCTTCATTCTAAAATTCCACGTTTGTAAATGGCCTTGCTTTTATCTTCCATTGTATCCAATATCTGTTCCATATAAATGATACAGTTACTTAGTTCAATGGATTTATTTTGTATATTAACAACCTTTTCCGGAAATAGCATCAGTGTCATATTTGTTTTTTACACACCGACTAGAATCATCCAGCTGCTTTGCAAAAAGATTCCAAAAGCAGAAACTCATCTTTCCTTTTCTCCGTAATTACTTCCACAGCAACTTCCATATCAGCATTTCATAACATAAAAATGCGTTTACTGATTGTTGTCTTCTCTAGATGTTCCCCACTCTAAATCTGCTCTTCAGCAAACATCATTTTTTTTAGTTTTTTGCAAATCTGGAGCTGGCATACCTTTGATCAGCTGCTGTATTACTAGTGTCAAAATCACAGTGAAAAGCACACTACAAACACACCCTCATACAACGATATATATATATATATATATATATATATATATATATATATATATATATGTGTGTGTGTGTGTGTGTGTGTGTGTGTGTGTGCAGTTATATATTTATACCTATATATTATACTTGACTAAATGATTGAAGAACAAGAAGCAAATCTTTTGATGCACAGTGTGGCAGCTGAGAATAAATGCATATTTTTTTCCTGAGACAGATGATTTGATCTGCAATGTATGTTTTTTAGTGGCAGGAAATATGACAACCTGGAACATATTTCTATGCAATGCACATCTGCAATGTGTGTTTTTTTCTGTAGCATGAAACTATATGTGACCTTATGACCTTTTGCTAAGAAATAAAAAAAAGAAATTCATTAGTATGCAGATGTGACACTTTGTTCAGTTGCATTTGTCAGCTGTACAGAATTATATAAACTGCTTTGCACACAAAAGAACAGGTGAGAACTTTTCTACAGCTGGTGACTTATCAAAGTCTCAATAATTATGTCACTGCCTGATGTGTGTTTGAAAATTCTGCCAGTTTGGATCAGTAACTCTTTTAGAGCAGAAACAAGCAACGGGAGAATTATTGTTGGAAAAAGATGTCTTTCTTTCTTTCTTGTAATGTATTGCCTAAAAGTATCATTCCCGCTTCCTTGTGAATGTCTTTATCTCTATATATTTATGCGTTAATTGAATTGCTAAATGAGTTTTTTTTAAAGAAAAGCATTTTACATATTCACTTTAAATGAGTTTGTGGCATGTCATTAATTATTTATTCATTTATCGATATGGAAGCATTTATTACTAACTAGTGAAAAGCTGTTGTCTGTCTCTAATTGACCAGACTCATCTGTGACACATAACCATTTTATGTTTATAATCTGTCTTATTACCAAGAGTGAAATAGTAACTGAGAATTCCTCGGTCTGTTAATATGACGTGGTGGCAGTTTACAACCTTGTGCCAGACAGAAGGTTTGAGGAATATTGCTAGTCTTGCATGTAAATTTGTGTGTGCGTTTGTTTGTGAGTGTGTGTGTGTGTGTGTGTGTGTGTGTGTGTGTGTGTGTGTGTGTGTGTGTGTGTGTGTGTGTGTGCGTGTGCGTGTGCGTGTGTGTGTGTGTGTGTGTGTGTGTGTGTGTGTGTATGTGTCTACATGGGGGGGTTTAGGGGTGTGTGTCACTATTTGTTTAAAGTATACTATGGACAAGTGAGTTCAGGTGTCAAAACAGAGACAGAGAGATAGAGATAGAGAGAGCGAGAGAGAGAGAGAGCAGTGAAAAAGGCGCATGGGGAGCTAGTCCAAATGCTCTCATTGGGGTAGTGTTCGGTACAAAGGCTTTTCAGTATGATGGGCAGTAATGCTTATTTTCTGTATGCTCTTTGTGGCTAAACAGCATTTAATCATTTGCTTATTGATTCACATGTGTGTGTCTCATTTATACTTTGATCTGTTTAATACCAGTGCTATGGATTAAGACACCATACCTCAGATGGCCATCAGATGTAAGATTTTATCATTATTATTATTATTATTATTATTATTATTATTATTAGCTTAAATAATAGTTTAAATTTAGAAGTGGATAATGGAGTGGCTCTACATAGCATGGCCTCTGTCCAGTATCCTTCCCTCTACATACCAGAAGATGTTCCTACTACTTTTAAATTTGATAGCTTGCTTTATTTACTTATGATCTGTTATCATGTCTACTAACCATAAATCAGTGACCCTGCATCTGACAAGCGAGTTGAAGTTCAGTGATTGCTCTTGGTCAGCCTGATGTATGATATGTACAGTTTCAAAAGACTTAAAAAATGTCCACAGTCCTTGTAAAAGTGTACTGGGGACATAGCTTCCTGCTATCCTTATCAGCATCCTCAGTATCCATGTGCCTAAGGCACAGTGGAATTAATACCTTCTTAAGATGGAATTCCTTTATATTCTTATTCGTCTGTAATTTTCCAATATAAGAAACTATTTTTGATCTTAGTTTTCTATGGGCTGTTTAGTATGTTTGACTGGCTACTGCTACCACATAGCCAGCACTCAACATGTACTTCTGTTCCGTGACAAGCATAAGTAGTGGGAGTTTTTCTCCACATTATACCACAGAAGGAGATTTTTACTTGCTTCATCCTATTATAACCATGTCAACTGTTTAGGTCAACTTTACTCGGAGTCTGTGGTGAAAGCCATACCTTAGTTACTTAATACTGCTCCTAGCACATACCCCAAACCTCAGAAGGGTTAAGCATTTCTTTCATGTTTCTAATCCCCCCTCCTGAGAAGAGATGAGCAAGCAGTCACTGCCAGACAATACTCTGGAGCCGTTGCTGTTACTCAAACAGGAAACAGCAACAATATTTGTAGAATGACTCCCTTTCGGTCATTATGTGGCTGAAAAACTTATGAAACCTATTTTTTCCATTCATCTTTCTCTGGTTCAGAGTCTTCAAACCCCCCACTAAGTTATTGATGGACACTCTCCACTTGTATGAGTTTGGCTTTATTTTTTGTTAGTATACACCCCCATGGATGTATTTCTTCCCCTCCATTTCCATAGCTGTTCCTAATGTGTGACTATCTCACATCAGGCTGCATTGCCATACCTTCTGAAGGCCTTCACACTCAGTGGAGTACATGACCCAGTCAACGATCACCATAATGAATGCCTCCTTTTCCTTTCTTCCCAAGACTTTATACACAATGTATGCTCTAGTCATCTAATCCTTCATGAACTTGGATTGATGCTAGTTTCTGCAGGTTTAGGAGGGGTGAGCAGGGGTTTGGGCATAAAGAAGGGTGTACTGGATGCTTTGATACTAAATTCAATTTGGTAAACATTACGCCTTCGACTAGAGAAGATAACTCATTAAAACAGTGTTTCTGTCCAGAGAAATCTTTAATGATTCCAACTGACCAACCAGGTTAGATTAAAGATATTTTGTACAATGGAGCAGGACTAGTTAAATCAAAAATTGAGCAATTGTTTTGTCATAAATAACAAATGATTTTTTTAAAACTCTGGCCATTCAGAAAGTCTAAGATCAGATAACAGAAGTATTCATGTCTAGCACGTGTCAATATGAAGGGATGAAGTAATCAATAACCCACGATTGCACAAAGCTATCACATAAGGGAAACTTCTTCAGAGGTTCATAGGAGATTACTAGGCTAATGGCTTAAGAGCCCTTACAATCCTAGCTATATAGCCTAATTTTACCCAATATATGGCCCTAGGAGACAAGACAATGGCATTGACAACTGAAAGCAAAAGACTGAAATACAATACAATTTCATAACCATATAGCACCGTCAGCTCCATAATAGTTGTATGAGCTAGAAAATAATTGAATACACGATAAAATCGATATTCACAGCGTCACAGAAGTTAAAGTTGGACAAGCTGCACTTGTTTTGCCTGTGCTCCTAGAGTCTGTTATTTGTATTAAGTGGGCATGTGGATCTCTATTCTCCTCATTTAAATACATTTCAAAAAACAAGACCTACAATTGTCAAATTCCTGATATTTCAAGAAAAAAAAAGTAATGTTTTAGCAAATGCTTGTGCATATCAGAAAGAAAAATGAATCAGACTGCACAGCGATTTTTCTAGTAAAATTTTAAATAAAGTAAAATAATTCTTCCATCATATAAATGTTTAATGGATAAAACATTAATAGGTTTACTACCATTTCCTTGAACTAACATGCTGTGAGTGTTCAGATTTCCATAAATAATACCGGAAATCAGAACAACGAACTAAAAAATGTAAAAAGAAGTATTTTCGGTAAAGTCAGCATCTCAGAATTGTTGACTTTACCAAAAATACTACACTTCTGGTCAACAATAACACAACATTTTTGCAGGGGGGAAAGCCCCCCTGCACCACCCATGTGGGGGCTGTGCCCCCCACACCCCTGCTACTTAGATATAATAACTCTGGTATTGCACTATAGTGAGGGAAAGGGTACATTTCCCAATCCCCACTATAGTGCGATCTGCATCAAAATGTAGAAATTCACAACAGCGAATACTGTATTGCATTTGCTGTTGCAAATTTCTATATTCTGGCATTCGTTCTTCTGATTTTACCAAATTGGTAGATTTGCACTAATGTGAATCACATGAAGTGCAATCGGGAAAATTATAGTAAACCCATTAACATGTAAATATATTATCGAGCAAAAATAAAGATTCTAGTCAAAGAAAAATCTAAAGGTTTGGTAACCTGGAATAAGTTGTAAACTATCCAACCAAACATTTGTTGGCATTCAGAAGACTTTGCCTCATTGTGGTGAGAGAATGTGTGTGGTAAATGGCTATACTCACAGTAGGTGCACATCAGAAACACCCCTACCACTGGCAGGGAATGCTGAGTAGTAGGGTCTGGTGTATTATATGTTAATAGCCATATTATAATGATATGCTAATAAGTATGATTATTAAAATAACCAGCTTGCTATATGCCAGTGAGGCAAAAATAGATGGTAAATAGTTTTGGAAATGAACACATGCCATGCTTTGGAGTTTTGCATGTTGTATAAATGAACTCTTCTGGATGTTTATGTTCATGACAAAGGAATTGTTAAATAATCTTAAGGGTCACCACTCCATTAGTAAATGTGTATATGAAAGAAGCTCTCATTGCTTCTATAATCAATGGTAGAATGCATCATCATCATCATCTGACCACCCTTACCACTTCATGGTCTCCATAACAGCGACATTGTAGATCAGTACCATGTGGATAGAGAGACCATGTAAGACAGTCTGGACATGTATCAGCCTTTTCTGCAGCCCTGTTGGAATTGTAGAATAGCTAACCAGTGGATAACAGGGTATGTGTGCATTGACATGAATTAGCTACAGTGGTGCCCCTCCATTGGGTAATAGGGTATGTGTACATCAACATGAATTAGTTTTACAGTGGCACCTACCCAGTAGATGACAGGTTATGCGTGCATCAACATGAATTATCTACAGTGGTACCTACGCAGTGGATAAAAGGGTATGTGTGCATTGACATGAATTAGCTACAGTGGTGCCCCTCCATTGGGTAATAGGGTATGTGTACATCAACATGAATTAGTTTTACAGTGGCACCTACCCAGTAGATGACAGGTTATGTGTGCATCAACATGAATTATCTACAGTGGTACCTACGCAGTGGCTAAAAGGGTATGTGTGCATTGACATGAATTAGCTACAGTGGTACCTCTCCTGTGGGTAACAGAGTATATGTGCACAAATATAAGTTAGCTACAGTGGTAAGTACCCAGTGGATAACAGGGTATATGTGCACTACAGTGGTACCTACTCAGGAGATAACAGGTTATGTGTGCATTGACATGAATTAGCTACAGTGGTACCTACCCAATAGATAACAGGGTATGTGTGCATTGACATGAACTAGCTATAGTGGTACCTACCCAGTGGATAACAAGTTATGTTAAAATCTATCCTTGGCATTTTAGCACCATTTCTTTCCTTCTAGCCTGTCCCCATCTGAACATCTGGTTGCTGGTTGTGTGCACTCCATGATTCTTGGGATATATTACAATTATATCGGCTCTTCAGCCTATGAAAGGTGGTAAAGGACATCCTTCCCCTGGACTACTTTCATCCAAGGCTTCTCATCCACTCTTCAGGAACCCCCAGCTAATACGAACCACATCATTTGCATGGATATTGCCTATCAGCCTCTGACACCTTAAAAGAAGGAAAATAAACTCATGTGGTAAAGGACATCCTTCCCCTGTAATACTTTCATCCAAGGCTTCTCATCCACTCTTCAGGAACCCCCAACTAATACGAACCACATCATTTGTGTGGATATTGCCTATCAGTCCCTGACACCTTAAAAGAAGGAAAATAAACTCATGTCATAAAGGACATCCTTCTCCTGGACTACTTTCATCCAAGGTTTCTCATCCACTCTTCAGGAACCCCCAGCTAATACGAACCACATCATTTGCGTGGATATTGCCTATCAGTCCCTGACACCTTAAAAGAAGGAAAATAAACTCATGTATGTGTTCTCTGCCTGTTTGTTAAACTGTTAAAAACTAATCCCCTTGAACTAAGAGCTAAGCACCACCAGGACCAACCAACCTGCCTCCTTCTTCTTTCCCCCTTCACCTACTCTACTTGTAACACTACTTCGCTTCACCACTTTCTTCTAATCTTCTTTTATTTCCCTAACTATACTGACCTTGCCAGCCTGCCTAGACTTTGTCTATACTATTCATTTAAAGCCTTATCTACCTCGGGATTTACCTGAGCTCTTTCCCACATTGTTTTTTGTGAAAACTCCTTAGAACAAGCTGAACCCTGCTCTGTTCGCCCTGCGGGCTCACTTCTCTCCCCTACCCTACCCCCAAATCTCACCCACCCTCACTGCTGCTAAACTTATACTTCTTGGCCACACCCTCTGCTCCAACCAACAAATCACAAACTCCCACCTTCAGATACAATTAGCACCACACCTTATTACTGTACATAAGCAATTACAGCTCTAACTACTTAATACTTTTCCTCCTAGCCTTACCACTCAAACCTTGTCTATTACAGCTTTTACCTCTCCTAGCTATCTTTAATACCCTGCAACCAACTGTTCTCGCCATGTCTACCACAACCATGTCAATACTTCTGAAACTACTACTTACTGCCACACTACGATCTTTTATAGCCACAGCATATCACTTAACCTCCTTTGAGCACCTACATTACTCTCGGTTTCACTACCCAACTAAACAAACATCCTTTCATGTACTCGTCTCTCCAAATAATATAAATATAATATCTACACCTAGCTACCTACTCGCAAAGTTCCACAGACTATCTCACATTAAATACTATAATCCCCCAACCAAGAAATATCAATTTCTAATAAGTAATCTACATTATGCACTGTACATTCTAAAAACTCACTCCTTACAAAATGGTGATATCCAGCCTAACCCAGGCCCTGCAAATGTCCTACCTACTGATGCTTATACCTCCAATCCCTCTATCTCACACAGCCCCATTAAACTTCCCAATTCTCTTCTGATAGCACATCTCAATACCCAAAGCATCAACAATAAAGTTCCTCATCTCCATTCTCCCTAAGGCATATACTCATTTGACATTTTATGTTTAACAGAAACTTGGTTAAAACCACAGACCCAAGATAATGATATTATCCCACCAGGATATAATATACTAAGAAATGACCAAACAAAAAGAAAGGGAGGGGGGGTAGCAATTCTTTTCAAAGAAGGGCTACACGTTACTACCTCACCTTATACCCCACCTAAGGACAATAATGCAGAAATCCTTATTTCCAAGATTTAGCTTAATTCTAATAAATCCATAAATATCTTATGCATTTATCTACCTCCTGGAAATAATATTAGCACCTTAGAGGATATTCTTAGCTGGGTCACAGCAACCTTCCCACAAGAAACTTTAATCCTAGGTGATGTCAATATAGATTGGAAGTGCATCAATACTGAGCATCCTACTTCTCATATTAACCTTCATGGCTTCTCTCAGACCATCACCTCCCCAACTAGAATGAACAAACCAAACCAAAAAGAGAGCACCTTAGATTGGATTCTGATTAATAATCACCACCAAACATACAAAGTAGGCACCTTCCCTGATGATGTAAGTGACCATTGCTTAACCTATATAATTAGGCAAAAAATAGATATCTCCCACCCAACATCATATAGAACTTTATGTTCCAACAAGCATTTTAACCAAGAACTATTTTTGAGCAAACTTAGTGCCTGTAACTGGACTTGTTTAAAAAACCCTCCCATTAGAAGATGCTGTCCAATACTTTAACTCTAAATTCTTAACTATTCTAGACCAACATGCACCTATACATAACACAAGAATTAGGTCAAAACCAGCCCCATGGCTCACCAAAGATACCAGGCAAAAAATCCTATTTAGAAACAAAGCCTGGACTAGGTGGCAAACTACCACAAGCTCATCTACTCAACAGACATTTAGACAAATAAGAAATGCTACTAAAAAAGCCATACTCTTAGACAAAAAAAACTTTTACTGCAAAATACAGCAAACACACCAAAATAACCCTCAAAGATTCTGGGCAAATATCAATTGACTCCTTTATCCAGGACACTCCAGTACACCAACACCAATAGTAGCAAACCATGAGACTCCCTTCCAAACTGCTAATGACTTTAACTCCTTCTTCACAGATGCCATCCAAACTCTAGCCAGTCAGCTATCTCCTGACACCTCTAGCATTCCCACCCCCATAACAAGCACTCTTCCTACCTTCCTATTACAACCTATATCCACTAACTTTATTTACAAACTCCTAGCAAAACTAAAGCCTTGTACCCCTTCCACTGACCAAATCCCAGCTGAATACCTACAAAAAGCAGCCAAAGCAGTTGCTTATCCTGTATCCATCCCGATAAACAGAACCATCAAAGAAGGATCTATCCCTACTAGTTGGAAAGTCTCACACATTATCCCTCTACACAAAGGTGGCAACTCCAAAGAATATTCTAACTATAGACCCATAGCCCTTCTATCCCCTTAGCAAAAATAATGGAAAAATTCATTCACCATCAGCTAATAGGCCATCTAACTCAACACAACTTACTAGCTAAGGACCAACATGGCTTTAGGCCATTCCATAGTACCACCACTGCCCTCCTATCCTTTACAGACACCATTAATAGAAACCACAATAACAATATACTCTCTTCAGCACTATTTATCGATCTTTCAAAGGCTTTTGATATGGTAAACCACACATTGCTTATCAATATTCTCAAATCACTTTCCCTGGATACTCAGTCTGTAAAGTGGTTTACTTCCTACCTGAGCAATAGGCAACAAGCAGTGCTCTGGGAAAATAATCTATCATCCCACCTGCCAGTCACACTGGGAAAATAATCTATCATCCCACCTGCCAGTCACACTGGGAGTTCCCCAAGGCTCCATTCTAGGTCCTCTCTTATTTTCAATTTTTATTAATGATCTCTACTTGGCTGTTCCCACTGCAACTTGTATACAATATGCAGATGACTCTACATTAATCTGCACAGCTAAATCTGCTTCTGAACTGCAATGCCAAACCCAGAAAGTATTTAGCATAGTTGAGACATGGTTCTTAAAGCGCTGCCTTCTAGTTAATCCCAAAAAAACAAAGCTCCTGCTCTTTACTCCTACTTGTAGGTCCACACCAATAGATATTTCAGTCATTTCTAACAATGGTACCCTCATTTACCCAGACTCTACCACCAAACTCCTTGGTATTACAATAGACAACAACCTTAACTTCGACACCCACATTAACAACACTATAAAATCAGTTAACAGAAAAACGGGCTGCCTGTACAGAGTCAAACCCTTCCTAACTCCAATAGCAAGAACTACCATTGTCCACTCCCATCTAATCTCTACTCTACTCTATACCTCACTAATATACACTAACCTATCCAAAAATAATCTTCTCAAACTTGCTACCTCTTATCATAATATTGCCAGATTTGCCACTGGTAAACCCTTCAGAACCCATCACTGTCAGAATCTTAAGCAACTTGGATGACTTGAACTTCAAAACCAGCTTCAACTGAACCAACTGCCCATAAGGTCCTTTACCAGCTAAACAATGCTCCAATACTCTCAGACCTCATAACCCCCTACAAAAATCTTAATGCCTTGCGTTCTTCAAATAAACTCCTAGTTAACATCAACAAGTCTCACAACATGGCTGGGGACTCTCTATTCTCAAACACAACTGGGAAAAACTGGAACCTTCTACCTATTGAACTTACTTCCCTTCATTCCTTACTACTCTTCAGACAAAAACTTAAAACCTTCCTCAAAACACACTGGCTGTGCTCTTGTACCAACCCTGACTAACCTATCATTAATGCTACTAATATATTTTTTAACTGTTCTCTCTCCACTAATTTAATCTTATTTAGTTCAATGATAAGCATCTAGTAAGAACCTTGATACTATTTTTTAGCCACTAGCATATTTACATTATCTTGCTCTAAACTTTGTATATAGTTTTATGTTATTTACTGTTAAATGTATATAATATCTTCTATATCTACTTATTTTTTTTTATGTAACAATTACTTATTGGCTGTTTGTATCTGTCTTGGAGCTTTTCTCCCCGAGCCTCTACTGAAAATGGACATATACCCAGATAGACTAGCCGGGTCAACAAATGTAAAATAAATAAATAAATAAAAATGTGCACATTGATATGAATTATCTACAGTGGTACCTACTCAGTAGATAACAAGTTATGTGCACATTGACATGAGTTAGCTATAGTGGTACCTACTTAGTGGATAAGAGGGCATGTGTGCATCAACAAGAATTAGCTACAGTGATTTCTACCCAGTGGATAACAGGGTATGTGGGCATCAACATGAATCACTATAGTTGTAACAGCTCAGTGGATATCCAGATATGTGTGCATTGACATGAATCAACTGCAGTGGTAACAACTCAGTGGATAACAGGGTATGTGTGCATCGACATGAATTAGCTACAGTGGTGGTAAGTTCACTGACTCAAGTAAAACACTTGAAAAAATGTTATTGGTTAAGTGCTTTCATCCATTAAATTGACAACTTCTTTAGACCAACATTAAATGAAAGAAACCAGTTTAAATACATATAAGAAAATCATATTAACAAAGCCAGCCAATGAAATCTATGATATAATAAATCAAGAATGTTAAAGTTTAAAAACAATAACAGGTAATGAATTATTTAAAATGCATCAGAATATTTTAGTCTAAGTAAAGAATTAATAGAACAAGCCTCATTTAACCAAGGGCTGTTCATAGCATCAAGTATTAACTGCCATCTAAGTTCAGTTTTGTCAAGGTGTTCCCTAATAATACAGGCCTGGGGATCCATCTTGACTTGTTCCGATATTAAAAAATTAAAACTATGGGTGGTAAATTACTCAATATATTTATATAATGCACTGGTCTTTTTGCAGACAGTGCTCATAAATACGTTTTTTAAATTTTTTCTGGAAGTTTCGCCAGCGTAAACTACAGAACAACAATTACATTGGACAAGGTAAACTGTGTTGCATGTAAAACAGGAAAAATGCCATAAGTCTTATAAATTCTATTCCTGACAGTAAAACATTTATCAAATGACACTGAGAACAGCACCCACACTTATAAGAACCCAAAGGTAAATAACTAAAGTCACGTGATCTACCACTTTTACATTCAAAATCTGACTTAAATGTTTTATCCTTCTTATAAGAAATAAAAGGTCTATCTCCTACCTTACTGCTCGGATCCTTGTCTGAAAAAACAATTTCCAATTGTTATTAATACATTTAGCAATAAATTTACTGTCCGTTGCATAGGTGGTAATAAAATACATTTTGCCGTCACAACTATTGCTGTTAGATCTACCCTCAGGATTGTCATGAAGTAAAATAACAGGTCCAAAAAACTTTGTCCCTCTTACTCACAACTTCCTCCTTCATTTCAGTTAGAAATTCATTCAGGTACCGTCTTTTATGAAACATCTCCAAACCTTCTTCACATTCCAAATAAAACGTTTCCTCTGCAGAGACACTGTTCTAGCCGAATGCACCCGTTGTGTTTGGGCAGCCTCTTTCTTCTAAAATTTAGAGTGTCAACTGGAAAAGTGCAAATAAAAATTGGAAAATGTTAGTTTTCTATAAATATCAATAAAACTGATACATTAGTGCAGTTAACTGAATTCTATAAGCAATAACAGCAAAAAGAAAACAAACTTCAGAAACGTTCACTATTTTAATAAAACATATAAAAAACACGCAAAGCTTTTGGGTTTCCCCTTCCTCAGTGCATAAAATATCTACTTTTTTGTACAACTTTTATATAAAAACACATGATACAGCCAACCAATCATTATAAAGAATTAATTATACAATTAATTAGTCAATGCAATGTCATCTGCTTCCGCTGCAGGACAGGTTTCAAACTCACCAACCCATTTATCCTGGATATACATCCACACTTAATTCTAAAATCCAAGTTAATTCCTAATTTTCTAGTTTGTTGTTTATATCTTCAGCTCTCTCAGTTTTACATATAACTTTAATTATTCTAAAACTAAAACTATGTGTTTTGTTTCCTTCTTCCACTCATTTCTGACTTATGCTCTATAATCCATTCCTTTAGTTTCCGACTGTGTTTCTGAAGTTTTCTATAAATATTAGAAGTAAAGCATTGGTTAACTAAATCTTTACTGATTTCAACATCTAAATATAAAATTGTCTCCTCCCTGTATTTATAGCAGAATTTTAAAAACTCAGCAGTGTTACCTATGTAATCAAAAAACATTTCTAACCTGTGCAAAGTATCCACCCACAAAATAAAGATCGTGTAAATATGTGATGTTAAAAGTCCAAGAACTCACAAATTTACTGTTAAAAATGAATTCAGCTTCCCATTGGGCCATCACATAATTTGCAAAACTGGGAGCATATGCTGTTCCCATGGCTACACCAGTGGATTATCTATACAACTGACCCTCAAAAAAGATGAAATTATTCTTGAGTACAATCTCCTTCAATGTCATGATAGCATTGACGTTAACAGAACTAAAAAGACCAGAATCAAACTACTGCTGCTCATACCATTGAAATCCTGTTTCATGGGGGATAACAGAAAATAAATTTTGGACATCGATAGTGATGAAAATTATATCACTATTAAAAGGAACATTGTTTAAAATGCTCAAAAATTGCCAAGAATTTTTACAAATATGTTTAATATGCTCCAAACATTTTTAACATTGTAATCAATCCACCGAGCAATTAAATAAGTTTTAGATCTAGACCCATCAACAATGGGCCTAAAAGGTTGACTGGCCAGATTTTTGTGTGTCTTGGGTACCCTAAATATACTAGCCAAGGCAGGTTTATCATTGAGCATGTATGCATAATCATTCCCATTAATCTGACCTTGAAATAACATGTCCTCCAGTAACAAATCAATTATGTGATAAGAAACATTAATTTCATTATGAGAAACTTCTTGGTACATATCATCCTTTAACAGGGCACTGATGTGATTATTATAGTCCATTGCACTCATAACCACAAGCCCAGCCCCTTATCAGGCAACATAATTCTAATTTGTTAATCATCTGTTAATTCCTTGAATAGCTCAAGTTCCTGAAAAATTAAATTAGGAAAAACTACCTACCTTAAATTTACGTAATGAGTCCCATATCTCATATTCACAAACTTTTTCAAAAAGCTGGATGTTATAATTGAGGTGTGGGTTAAAGCAACCTACTCCATTTAAAGAATAAATCCAATCTACATTTTTGTTACTGTTAAACATTAAACTCAGATTTAACTTATGAATGAACAATTTCAATTCACAAAATATATCCACAATGTTAGCCTGCTGGGCAGGCACAAAGAATAGGCCTTTGGACAGAATGTCAGCATGTTCAGCATTTATAACTTTCTGAGAAAAATTATAAACTTTAAAATCAGAGGAAGCATTGGAAACAACAGTGACCATGTCTGTAAGCAACCAATTAGAAAAGTTATCATCATCCATTAATTCCTGAAACAACCATTCCTTTTCTTGGGTGAAGCTCCCTCCTTCAAATAATGGTCACCACTGTGAAGATTGGGTAGAGATGGGTGAAGGCTGCCAGCCTAGTCAGATAGAATTGTGCATATAATTATGGCATTTGTAAATATAAATGTAAAATACAAGCTAGTTTCTGAAAAGAAAGAAAATACTACAATGTTGAACTTCAAGATTGTAGCAACATTGCCATCTGCTGTAAGGAAAAATAACTCAAGCATTTCAAATCTTTCTTTTGAAGTTAAAATTATTTTATCACTGCCTTTGATGTTTTACGATTTGGTTCCGGTCCAGCTAGATGAAGGCTTCCTGCCTATTGTTTTAAGGCTAAAGTTAATGAACAGAATTTACATGTGGAATGTCCTTTATTGCTCTAATTGTAAAATAATGTAAATGCAGTTCCTGTGTGTCCTGGGAACCAGGAAGGTGTAAAAGATGATGTAATGTTTAGAAGAAATGCAGTTTCGATTTAAACAGTGAGAACCAGAGATTATTAAGCATTTATGTCTTGATATCCAACCTACAGCACTGCCTGTTGTCTTATGTAAGTTATCTTAGAATTGTGTTTTCTTGTAGGAATAGCTAGGACTATAAAGATTAGACTGTTTTTTATGTCAGAACTGTACTACTTAATCATTTTAAGTTTCTGTGTGATCTCTGAACTCTTGAATAGTACTGTGGTGTAGTAGTATTGTCTTGTGTTTTTAGTATTTATTATTAAATATTTTTAAACCCTTTTCAACTGTGTCTGCTTTATGTAGAGATAAATTAAGCTCTAGTGTACATTGCATGCTTATAAGTGATCTGGTAGTAAGCCCTTCCAATAAGCCTTGATTACTTAAGTTACACTACTATTGGATAATAATATTGCACAGTAATTGGACACCCTTTTAAGGGACTTTGGGTAGCTGATAATTATTAGCTGGTGGTGGCAGGAATTACTACCATATAGTCTGGGTATAGGGGCACAGCTGGAGAATCTGTGTCAGCCTTTCCCAGGAGTGTCTGTGAAGTTGTATAAATACTTATCTCAAAGTGTGTGTGTGTGTGTGTGTGTGTGTGTGTGTGTGTGTGTGTGTGTGTGTGTGTGTGTGTGTCAGCTACTTGGGCAGGGACACGAAGCACTGGTTGGACAGAGAGGGTACTGGAGATTAGCTTGCCAGCTAGGCTGAGATCTTGACCCTATAGCTGTGCCAGTGGGGAGCCTTATTGGGTGTCTGGAGAACAAGGGAGCAACCAGCCCTGGACTGACTGTGATCTCTGTGTGCCCTTAAGGGAAATTGCACTTTACTGCGTGTATTTGTTATCCTTTCCTCTTATATGAGATACCCTCTCTGGTGTTAGTGATGAGGATTGAGGCTCCTTGATTGCTGAGCCAGGGCATGGGCATCACAACCACCATTCTGGTGATGCCAGGGGTAAAGATGCTATTTCGATTCCGAATACATTAAAATCTCCTTACATCTGTTATCTCTACAGGGACAGAGGCATCCGGACACACATTATATGTTGTCATGGTTTGTTGAGCAGAGAGTTGCCCCCCGATTGGTAGAACCATCAAAATTACCACACTGACCCAGATGCTTGGGGTACACCCTCCTGTTAATATATTCATCCAAGTCTCTCTTAAGTTTAATGGATTTATGTTGCAAGTAGTTTCAATGGAATTTATGAAGTTATCAAAGTTTGTAATATAAAATTCAAAATTTAAATCAGAATACATAGAATTATTGAGTTAATCAAGTTGATGCAAAAATTGATCAATGCATATATTAATTATATTTGATCATCACCTTGATCATCTCAAAACCTGTCCAGTCGAAAAACTCATCTAAGCCCCTTATAAAATCAGAGTTATTTGCAACACCATTAGGAAACTGCCAGACTTGCAAACCTCTAGGTACTTGCTTAACTTCTATATTTTTAAGCAGGTAGCCATTTTCCAACTGAAGCTTTTTATACTGCAATAAAAGCTTCGCAAAGGTGTGTAATTATTCAGAAAGGGAAGCATACCTGCTGATAAGAGGTGCTGAGTTTGCTGGTTCAGACTCAAAACTGAAATGATTTAATATCCAGTTTGAACCACAGACAAAATTTTTATGATTGTTAGAATTATCTACTACTATCTTTCTATGTATTAGAATTGTCTGTCGTGACTTTTGCTGTTTTATTAGTTACAGTGGTCCCTACCCAGTGAATAATGGAAGGGGAGACAGACGGATAAAAAGTACGTAAACTGTGGGGGATGGGGATACATATGACTGCCACATTTTATTCCTGATCCTAAGACCCTCAGATAGAGACTTGCCCTGATGTTCATTGATAGGAAGGGATCTCAGTGATGGGAGGGTCAAGGCCTACAGTGGCTCATGATTGCAGGACAGCAAGTCTTGTCCTCACTGAAGGAAGCTATGATACTAGCCCCAATGCCACTCCACAATCCTCTCTACTGCAGCTTCCATCAGATGCTAAAACTTAGGCCAGTTTACCAGACTGCTCTGGTCGTTCACCAGGAGGAACCACTAGTTTCATCATGTGTAGCAGTCCTGGAATGGGTAGGGGGTAGTGACCTTTACTGCACCTGAAGCAACTGCAATTGAGGTGCTCCAAGCTCAGATAGATCTGTAGGAGGTATGAAAAGGAGACCAGAAAGACGCACCCATAAGTAATACAATGCAAAACACTTTTATTTTACAGCATAAGATGAGACCAATAATATTTTTAGTATTATTTCTTAATAATGCAATTAATGCAATATATTATAGGTGCAGCTAGGCCATTTAGAGCTTGAGGCAAGGCAGTCAATTGTCATACCCCCCAGACTTATCTGAAGAGCATAAAAAAAACAAAACAAAAAGGACAACTTCAACTCATCAGATGGCAAGTGTTTTGAATTTCAGATGTCAACATATCATTCTAACAACATTCTAAGTTTATAATATACTAATCAGATTAGCTTCTGGTGTCATTGCAAGGGGGTACAATATTTTTCAGCATGGGAGAACATGGTTGACTAATGCTATGCCAAGGATCGCCTGCTTCTGACCCTCTAGGAATTTGAATATGGGCTAAAACATTGTACTTCCCCCATAGTGTCTGTTTCTGGCAATGCTAAAACTACAAACCTTCTGACACTGCAGAGCCAACCAAATGAAATGTAATTGTAAAACACTTGTAGTCCAAAAAATGGCAGATAGTTCCAGTCAAAAAACTCTTCTTTATTCAACCACAGACATATAAGCGGGTTCAGGCAGCTAGGCAGCGAGACACTTCCCAGTGGTACATTTAACTGGGGGCACTTGGCTGAAGTGGCAGTTAGTTGCAGAGAAGTATGGGTGTTTGCAAATTCCCTCTGGGCAAAGAGAAGAATGTGCTGCCATGCCCACAATTTCCAGAACCAAAGTCACAGGAGGAAATCAATGTCCATGGTCCCTAAGGGAACATGAGACAGCAAGCAATATGGCAGGTATCAGCAGCAGGCTGGATAGGAGGCATGTTAGTGGCAGTAGAAATGCAGTGCACAATGGGCAGTACCTTTATAATCGGTGTGTGTGGACCATTACCCCCTTTACATTCTCTAGGGAACATTACCTAAAACGCATACTGGAGCATAAATGTGACTACAGTAGCCTGCAGGATTTCCTCCATGCTGTAGCACACTTCTACATGTTGTAGTTATGTAAGTATGTACTCTACACTGAGCACAACACTCATTACTTCTTCTGCCTCCATGCATTTGGTTATTAAAGCTGTGCGCATGGCAATATGTGCTTCTCTTTGCCCACAGGAAATTTGCAAACAAACATATTTCTCTGCAGCTGACTGTCACTTCAGTCATGTGTCCCCAGTCAAATGTACCACAGGGAAATGGTTTGCTGCCTAGGCGCCTGAACCCCATATAAGCGCTTTCACAGATAAGTTCTGCTTCTTCAGATACAAATGCAGGCTGTCTACTATGTAACTTATATACCTTTTTTATTTTTATGTTTGTATATTTATATGTGCATTTTTTATATATGTATTCTTTATACATGTGTTTTTTTATGTGTTTGTTATGCATTACACTTTTTAGAATCATGTTTACACAGTGAACACTGAATGTTTTTACTTAATGAAGGATGTTTCTTTAAGATGATTGTGACTTAATTAGTTGGTTTACGGTATATAAGTTACACAGCAGACAGCCTGCATTTGTACCTGAAGAAGCAGAAGTCATCTGTGAAGGTGCTTATATGTCTGTGGTTGAATAACGAAGAGTTTTTTTTACACTGGAACTACCTGCCAATATTTGGACTACAAGTGTTTTACATTTAATTGCAGTTTTCCTGGTGGACTGAAGCCTCTAGTAAGGAAGGTGTGTTTTTTTTATTTGAAATTTAATTGTGTTACGCTTCAGTGACAGAGGTCTTAGCAGGAAACTCCCATTCCCTCCAAGATCTCCTCACTCTGGAGAATGGAGACTTGTACAGTCACTGAGATGTGGTTTAAAACTACAGAGAGTACCGCAGCAGTGCCGACCTACAATGCCTTCCACAAATTTAGGCCAGATGCAGAGGCAGGGACTAAAGGTGGAGGTGTCTAAATCTACATCAAAAACAATCTCACCTCAAAGTAAAATACACACGAGGTTATCCATGTCCAAATTATTACAGGTGAAGTCCCATACCATATCCATGCAAGCTATAGGTCCCCATATATGCCCTGGAAAACACATTACTCATACTTATATGTATTGGAGATGCTCACCATTCAACCCAATACCATACAGAAGGGGAGTTTTAACTACTCCACTATACACTGTGATTTATAGATTACTACTAACATGCAGGCCCACAGAGTCCTTGACTTTGTGAACACAAGCACCATGGATCAGATAGTCTACACACCCACTATAGGTGTAAACATACTGGACCTGGTATTCATAAGCATGGAAAATGCTGCAACCCCCCCCCCCCCCAAGTGTAGTGTCCTCTCTGATAAGAGGTCAGACCATAAAGCTGCCTCATTCAAAATGAAATGAAAATAAAACCTATGGCTACAGATAACCCTGTAGAGTTAGAAACTTCTAAAGCAAACATCCTATTATTAAGTGAAAACCTGGGAAAATGTCAAGCCTGAGAACACAGCTATCTATGACGTATTGTTCACAGAAACTCTTGTACAATCATGTCAATAGAAGCAGGAATAAGCTGAGGAAAAAATCAAAAAACAGCAAAAAATCAAAAAAAACAAGCAGCCCTGGTGCAATCCTAACATAAACAGGTTGTACAACAAAAGGAAGACATCCACGACAAAATGATAAAAGCACCTTCAACAATCTAAACAAACTAATAAGAGGGCAAAACAAATTAACATAAGCCAATTTTATAGCTTAGCTAAGGTAAAAAAATAAAATATTAAAATAAATTATGTTAATGTTTTTTGTGTGAATTGTGCCTCTTGTAAGCTAACACCTTGAATAGCTGCCCTTTTTACACTGCTAATAATAAGTAGTAATAATCGAAAGAGTGTGTTGTTATGCATCAAGGTATAGTTCATGTTACTGAAACTCTGCTGGGGGTCATACATTTGGTAACTATTGTTGTTCTCACCTCAACAATGTAATACTAACATGTATATTTTGCATACTTAACAGTGTTGATAACTGTATTAATTATTTTTTATTGCTAATAAATTTTTTCGTGGGAGAAGCAATACTTTTGGGAAAGGGGGACAGCCATGTCTGCTTGCTTTGAAAGAGGTAATGGTTATTTTCAGTGTCATCATGTGCTAGCTAAGAAGGGGGAACATTTTTATGCTGAATTAATATAAATCATTGGCTCTCTATGTTTATTGAACATTAATAACTGCATTGTTTTTTAATTTTATTTTTCACATATCTTGCTGTTGTGGTCACTGAAGGGAAAATGATATTAGTCATTAACCCTCCCTTCCCTTTTGCCTTTTATTTCTTTACTGAGGAGGTCCTGTATGCAACCCTGTACAGTGAAAATGCAACATTGTAACATATAGGATAGTTTTATTAGTTTTCTGCCCTTGATTGCAACTAAATAGCAAAGGAGTGGAACTGAATTTCTAATCTTATGTAAACCTTACAATCAAATAAGAAATTAGAGATACAGTTAAATTGTTACAGGCACTTGTTAGCTTTTGCAAAGGATACATTCAGGAACACCATGGACCTCGGGGGTGGGGTAGCCATTGATCTATTTATTGGTCATGAATTTTGCTTTTTTGGGAATTGTGCAGTTTGTCCATGTAAGCAAGACCAGATTCACATAGATGTGGTTCTGACTGAAAGAAGTGTGCATCTTTATTAATAAGCATGACTTGATTATAATAACTGCATGTTGCACATTTGGCACTCACTTGCACTATTTGCATGGTCTTTCATTTATAATGCTAACACTGCTTTCTCCAGTAGCAAACCTACATGAAACTGGTCTTGTTAAAATGAATAATCTGCAAAGATGCCACAGCAGCAAAATTCTTGACCATTGAGCAATTCTACAGTCCACCTCCCGATGTACATGGTGTCATTTTCTGACTGTGGAGTTTGGGAAACTCCTAATATATTATCAATAACATGCATGCTATCTTCAATGACGTTATCGGTATTGTTATTGTTAATTCTGCACAAACATATAATAATTTACACTTCATTTACTTTTTTACTTCATTAATAACCATGTTATACACGTTGATGACTGCAGATGAGATCAAATTTGCTAATCTATAAAGATGATAAAGAAGCAGCAGGCTACAGATATTGGAATGAATTGCATTAAATTGCACTTGTGTACAAGTACAGAATACACTACTGTTAAATACAACTGCCGGAAAAATAAAATTAAGAAAAATAAATTACCTCTGCAATGAATAACTACACTTAGGACATGTTAAAACATTAGAAATATTGCATTAATAATGCAGTTGTCGTACTTACTGTAGAACCCCTGTAGGCCATCTCCAACGTCTGCCACACATCATACAGTCTTGTCAATTTATCTTTTTTAATTTCTCCAAGTCTTTCGGGTTTCTAATACCATGATGGGAATGGACCCCATTCCTAAGTCAAAGTATGATTAAAGTTCATGAAATTAGTATTCTTTCAGTCTTTGATGACAGCCAGTAGTGGTCTTTGCAGAACCTGCAGTGTGCCCAGTAATGACTCCTTGTGCAATTCGTACAGGGTTACATGGATTGGTAACATATCCAAATACAATTGTAATTTTTTTTTTTTTATTTGAAGTTTCTGAGTTTTTCTTGCAGAGGTATTTTTCTTTCCTCTAATTTCCATCTTAATCATTTGGATATCTTGTGTCTGGAAATTCAGGGCTTTTTACATAATAGTAACAATACATAATTTCTTTCTTATCCTCAATGGTCCACTCTGTCATCTTTATGGCTCTTCTTTGGCCAATCAATTTTTGTGATTTTTGTGGACTGCTACTTCCTTCTACAACAGGGGGGGGGCCATCATCCCCTGGAGCTGCCCTGGCCCCATTGTAGGAATGTTTCCATATTTTGAGGATTCTACAGTGTCATTTTTTCCAGTCCTGGCGCCAGTGTACCTACCAGGATTGTGCACTTTTTTTTTCCTGGGTCTTGTGCACCCAGCTATCTTTTTTTGTTTTTGACTTACTTTTCTCCATGATATTTGGTATATAAATATTGTCGCCTCACAGTAAGATGTTGTCCTGTTCGATACTCGGCTAAAGTGTCTTCTGTGTGGAGACATGCATGAATGGGCGTACCTTCGTTGAAGGTTGTGCGTCAGGGCTGGCAACTCAGTACGTAAAAATCGAATCTATTGCCAATCATTAGCAGACCGGAGTTCCGCTGTGCCGACCCCTAACCGGGAAAAGCCAAAAGATACAACAACAATATCAGTATGAAGGTACTCACCAAGACTTGAGGATGAATTCAATTTCAGCACTACTACTCTCCTTTGCTTGCTGACTTTTCATCTCTCCATTACGACCCCCTTTCTCTCCAGTGTGTGCATATTGGTGTTTTACCATGCTAACCTTCTTTGCAAAACTCTTCTCATACATGGCACATTTGTAAGGTTTGTGTTCTGTGTGGATATGCTGATGAAGTACCATAGTTGTTTTCCATACAAACTTTTTGTCACACACACTGCATTGGTAGGGCTTCTGTCTTTTTTAATTTCTCCAAGTCATTTGGGTTTCTAATACGATAACGGAAATGAACCCCATTCCTAAGTCAAAGTATGATTAAAGTTCATGAAATTAATATTGTTTCACTCTTTGACGTTAGCCAAAAGTGCTCTTCGCAGCACCCACAATGTGCCCAGTAATGACTCCTTCTGCAATTCGTACTGTGTTACATGAATTGGTAACATATCTAAATATGATTTTAAATTATTTTTTATAAGACCAGTTGCTCCTACTACTATTGGAGCTGTCTCGGTATCTTTCTTCCACATGGCTCTCATTTCTGCCTGCAGATCCAGGTATTTTATGACTTTGTGTCTCTGTGTACGCAAGACTTTGTAGTCACTGGGTCTGGTGATTTCAAAGATCAGTGCTACTTTTGTATTCTTTTCTTGGACCACTATATCCAGTTTTCTAGCATCTATCTTTTGAACTGTTGGTATTTGGTGATCCCATGTGATATAAAATTCATCATTTTCTATGGTTCTTTCTGGCTCATGTTTCCAGTGTTTTTCAACCACTTTGATACCATAATGTTTGCACAGTCTCCAGTGTAACAGTCTCACCACATTATTATGCCTTTCAGTATACAGTTCCTCTGCCATTAGTGTGTCGCAACCAGAAACAAGGTGTGTGACTGTTTCCAATTCGGTTTCACAAAACCTACATATGTCTGTTTCTCCCACATGTTCAATGGACTTTGTAAACCAGCATGTACATAGCCCACTATCTTGGACGGCCAATATTAAACTTTCCTTTCTTGATGTGAATTCACCTCTCCTTAACCATTTCTGTGTTTGTTCTTGATCAACATGAGGCTTTTCTAGAAGTTTTATATACTTGCAACTATATTTATGTTTTTTCCACATTTATTGCTTTTTCATCTGGTCCTTTACCTTATATTCTTTCTTCTTTTTTTTTAGCACATTCAGTTGCTGCCTGGTTTTTATCTACTTCTGGTATAATTTCCATTCCTGCTTGACGTCAAAATCTTCTGCTAAATTAAGCAGAGATGTCATCTTAGATTTATTCTACTCATGTTTCAAAACTTTCACTAGATTTGGATCCTGTGAGGTCAGCAGATATGTGTGGAGTCCCATGACTGTAGATCTATACATGTAATCAATTTCAAGGAGGCCCATCCTTCCTTCGGAGCAGGGAATATATAATCTTTCTTGGTATACACTGATTTTTATACATAATTTGGTAAGCATGAAGCATCCTTCTTGTTTTAATATCCAATCTATCCAACACTTTTTGGGGCCAGTTAATCACTCCAAAACTATGTTAGGACAGTAAGAGCAAATTGATTTATGGCTTGGATCTTGTTCCTAGATGTGAATGCTGCTTTCAGGATTAATTTAAGTCTTCTAAAGTACTCCTTACTGAGCTTTATTCACATTTGTTCATGTTTTATTGCCAATCCTTCATCAATTCCCATGTATTTATACACTCCCTCTTACTCAAGTTCTTTTATAGCACATTCTTGTCCCAAACTTATGTTTTCCTGGTGCTGCAGTTTTCCTTTTTAAAGGTTGCTTTTGCACATTTATCAAGAAAAAATGACATCCCAATATCATCTGAAAAAGTTTTGACAAATAGCAACTGTGCTTTCAGTTCCTCATCTGATAAAGCTATACAGTTTTAAATCATCGACAAAGAGAAGATGAGAAGTCATTAGACTTGTCCACTTCTGTTCACTGTGGGTTCTTTGATGAGCTATCATATTACTCCTCTGTGAAAAACCCTTGCCACACAGGGTACATTTATAGGGGTTCTGCCCCGTGTGTGTATTCTGATGCCTATACATCTTCTCTGCGGGTCATCTTATGAGTATCTATGCTGTTCTTCACTCCTGTAGATGCCAGTTAAGGATGGCAGCTTATTTCCTAACTCACTCCAAATATCATTTCTTTGAAATGGATTTTCACCAATTTGGTCCAGCTTGACCTGGTATGATGCCTGCCAGAGACATAGAAAGGTTTTTGTCTCTTTCAAGCACTAGTTTGGGGCCCTAATCTGAGTTCTAGCAGAAGTTAAAATCAAAATGAGGAGTTAGGTACAAAGCTAGGATTCACAGGGTGTGAGTAACATCCAATGCAATGTGACATGCCATTTCAGGTAGCTGACACCTTGCAATTACACCTACTCAGCATCTAAAAAAAGGTGCATAGGAAATCCAACTGCACATGCCATGCACCCACTTTGTGCTTGAAAGAGCAAAAAAACTCATTTACATAGACGAGTTACATCTTTTTGCAAACATTTCTCACTTACATCTCATTACATACTCATTTGCTTATAAAATCCTATCCAATTTTCCAACTGTTGCAAATGACTGCAAGTTATATTTCTGAATTGTACCTCACCTGCATCTGTGTGTAACCAGTGCATATGCCCCACCATGCATTTGCATAAGGACTGTGAATATTACCTTACATACCTCTCAGCTGTACAGATTTTTTCAGAATGTCCAGATTTTTATCTTGGATTTTTGATCTTTTCCCTATAAAATTTGTGGCTTTCTGGCAAATCATTGAGGACCAAAGTCACAAAATAATGACATACATTTGAATTTCAGACTTTGTGTCCTTTAGAAAATGCATACTAATTCAATAACCATTATTCTAACAGCTTTCTATGTCTATATGAGAATTATTAAAAATCTGTCCCTGATTTCTGGGCCTGTGTCCCCCCTCCACATTATTTTAGCTTTGTCCAGATCTGTTGTGTTTAGAAATTGAGAGGACTGCTACCCGATGATTCAAAGGATGCATTTATGGCAAAATAAGTTCCAGCTTGACTAAGTTCTCTTTGGATGTTTCATTGTGATTAAATGAAGGAAAAATATTCACACAGTGGAAGACACTGACACCCCCCATGCTTCAAAGTTAGCACTGATTTTGCTCTGCCCTTTGAAAATGTTTTAATTTTTTGGTAAATCCATGAAGATTACTGTCAGTAAATGAAATCTAGACTTCAATTTCCATTTTCTAGTAATAGCTTTTTGGCATCCACCATAATTAGACTTAGCAAGGCTTTACTATGTCTAGGCAATTCCGATTCTGTAGCATAACTCAAAAATTCATCTCCCCAGTCAGTCCAATCCACCTACCCAGCAGTCTGCAGGGAATCCCAAAGTCTGCCAGCATATCACACTTTCAAAAAAATAAGTTCCCAGCTACCTCTTTCTTATCCATCACACCTCCAACATTTGGTATCCACCTGTGGAAAAATTGTTTGGAGTCTACTTGGGGTATAAAAATACCCATGTAAACACTTCCAGGCAAAGATCCTAAATCTTCTAGACTTTGTTGCATATTTGGCAGATATACATATACCCCCCATTGTCTCTCTGTGAATTGATTATTCAATCTCTCTCCCCAATCCTTTCTAAGCTCCTCTGATTGATTCTTATAATTATTGTGCAATATTTTGTATGCTTTACTAATTTTTCCTTTTTAATGGCAGCTTCTGTTCTAGATTCTATTAAAAACTCTATCAGTGCTGGTCTTTCATTTAGGAGCCCCCAGTTTCTTTCTCTTTGCCTATACTCTGATATCAGTCCTTGATAGGGAAGGCAATTGATAACCTGCATTGGATTACTTTATGTTTTTATTTCAATTTTGCTAAGTAGCAAAGCCACATTTAGTGAATGTAAACAATGGCAGCCATCTTTTTTTAACAGCAGTATACTATTAGTGGGAGACTTGTTTTTCCAGGGCAATGACTGTATCCTGTTGGAGAAAGTGCAGTTGTATAAGTTAAACTTACCATAACAGCAGATGTTCAAATGATCACTGCAGGAATAGCCTTGGCTATATGGGTTATAACCTGCCGGGAATATAAAATCCAGACAGCGTCCAAAGCTTCAGAGTACCTTCCACACAACCAAACTTTCAGGCACTTGAGCTGAGCTGACTAAAAGACAAGTTCCAGTGCAAATCCCTTCAGAGCCTTCCAGCCAGCAGAGAGAGTGAGGCTGAGCCCTGAAAGGAGAATGCTAGGAACAACAAAAATAAATGTCCACATGCTAGCATAAAAAACACACCAAAAAAGAAGAGGGATGGAGAGAGTAAGTGCTACTGCAGCAGTGGTCATTTAAACATCTACTATTAGGGTAAGTTTAACTTATACAAAATTATATGTTCATCATATTGATCACTGCTACAGTAGCCTTAGCTATATGGGTATATTACCTCAGCAAACTACATTTGGGAGATGGATGGAGAACAAACAGCACCAGAATTCCCCATTCTGAAGACATAAACCTTGCCTGTGATATAAATAGGACTTGCTGGAGAGACAGGTATGCATCCCAGAGCCTACTCCATCTATGGAACAGGCTCCCTATCCATGTGAAACAGAGTTTCTCCCTAACCCAATTAAAGTGCAACTTGGATAATCAGATGGGGAACAAGAAATTCATCCCTGGTTTGGGACCTATGTCTTTAATGGACACAGGCAACTTGTAAATGGTTCACCTCCCAGCCCCCTGCTTGTAAATGTTTCATCTCTCACACCCCTGCTTACACTTATCAAGGGTATCAGAACTTACCAGAGATTTGGGGTGCATGGCTAGGCTTAAAAATGCCCTTGTGGTAGTTAGTCTAGTAAACACCTATAAACTTATGAAGAGTCCAGAAGCCCCTGGAGAATGGTCATAGAAAGCTTGATCTATACCTAGACAGGAAACCATGCTTATAGTGCATTGTAAAAGTATGTTCAGAGGACAATTGAGTGGCTTTGAGAATACTTCTAGAATCTTTCACTTTCCAAAAAGCCATAGATGAAGCCAAGGACTTAGTAGACTGGCCCTTGACTCTGCCTGGAATTGTTTTATTATGGTGAATATAACAAAAGGTAATAGCCTTAGACAACCATTTGAAAACTTGTTTGACACAGGTTTCCCCTTCTTCTTACCTTCACAAGAAATGAACAATTGAGCCGAAGATATTAAAGAGTTAGTTCTGTCAAGATAGTATCTAAGTTGTCTCTGGACATCCAAGGTTTGAAGTATCCTTTCTCCCTTATTTTTAGGTTCAGGAAAAAAAAGGGGGAGAGGAATAGATTGCCTTAATATAAACTCAGATGCCACTTTAGACACAAAAGAAGGGTTAGTTCTAAAGGTTCTGGAAAATGAGATATTACTGACTCATCATAAAAGCTTGTTACTCAGATACCCTTCTTACAAATGTCAGAACAATCAGTAAAACTGTTTCCCACATTAAGAACCTCAAGTCAGCCAGATTAGCTGGACCAAATGGAACAAGTGTTAACGTCAATAACACAAAATTAAGAACCCAAGGAGGGGTCGCTGGTTTTCATGGAAGTCTCTTATGCAAAACCCTTTCAAGAACATTTTGACACGGATCCATTGGTAGATATACTGAAATGGCCAATAAATGAACCTTAGTAGAGGAATAAGAAAGGTCATGGGATAGTATCTCACACAAATATTGTAGAACCAAAGAACAACTATGCTTGAGTGGGTGTTAGTTATATTGTTAGCATCAACTAGAAAACATTTTTCATTTGTCAATATATGATTTTCTACTAGCAGACATTCTTGCCTCCATTAGAACCTGCTGCATGTCCTCAATTAACAGGGGTATGAGAGTAATTAAGACTCTGTCATCCAGATAGTCAGTTGAAGTTGATTGATGTTGGGGTGTATAAAACACCCTGTTCCTATATGAGTAGATCCAGTCTGTGAGGAAGTGTCTGGTTATTGCTCCTGGCCATTTCCAAAAAAAGAGGACAACCATGGTTGCTTGAACAGAAGGAAGTCACCCTAATGAGCTTGGGAGATTCCTTCTGAATCTTCTGACATAGACTAGATATCAGTGAAAACTGTGGAAAGGCATAGAGGAGCATTCCTGTCCAAGCAAAAGAAAAGACATCTTTCTTCCAGGTGTTCTTGTTTGATGTCCTTAAACAGAATCTTATTAGTTGATTGTTCAGAGAGGAAAAGAGGTCTACTTGAGGAAGTCCCCACTGATGGGTCAAATCTAGGAAGATCCTGATCTAGTTTCTATTTTTCAGGATCTGCCCTAGTCTTGCTCAGCTTGTCTGCCAAACAATTTTGCACTGACAGAATGTAGGATGCCTGCAGTGTGGGATTCTGAAGCAATATCCCAAGCAAACATGGGTAGTCTGCAAAAGGGGTATGACCTGGTTTCCCCTTGCTTGTTAATGTACAACAATGACTGTGGTATCATCTGTAACTACGTGAAGTGGTCCAAGGGACCAAAAATGGTTCAGGGAGTTGACTGCCCATTAGGGCACAGATCTCCTTGATATTTATGTACTTGAATCTGTCCTTGTTGTCCCACAACCCCTGCACTTTTACCCCTCCAGAAACTGTTCCCCAAGCAAAATCCAAAATGTTTTTGCTGACTGACTGATATGAAGCAGAAAGGGAGAAGGGGAGACTAGAATTTAAGGATATGTGTTACCTCTGCCAAATGCTTTCTCTTCTGACAAAGCCCAGTACTGAGATTTGAAAAGATAAAGGATGTTGATGGTGGACCAAAGATATTTCAGATACCACTGTATCTTTATCATGTGCTGTCTTGCCAGGGGTATCTTGAAAAATCATAGATGCCATATCCTGAGATATTCTCTCACAGTGATTGAAGTCTGAGTAGAAAACCATAGACACAGATCTAAATAAGGATCTGTTTTTCCTGTGGAAGAAGAATTATTTGAACTGAGATTTCTAGCTGACATCCCAGGAACATAATCCTGTATGAAGGAGTCAAGAAAGATTTTTAAATGTTCTTTGGAAATCCCATCTTATGTAATACATCTTTCACCCAAGTGAAATATTCCTGGTACTTTGAAAAATACTCTGAAAAGATAAGTAAGTCATCTAAAGATGGAAAAATGTAGACACCCTGTAACCTTCAATGAGCTATAACTGGAACTAGACACAATGCGAACATTCTTGGTGCAGTGGATAGTCCAAAAGGTAAGGCAGAGAACTGATAATGTGATCCAGACAGTCAAAACCTTAAGAAACATCTGAAGTATGGATGAATACTGATGTGATGATAAGCATCTTTTAAGTCTAGTGTTGCCTGGAAATTTGAAGGAGGAAGAAGGGGTAACATGTTGTGAAGGGATAGCATTTTGAATTGGGATACTATCACAAACAGATGTAGGAAAGAAAGATCCAGAACTGGTCAACCAGAATTTTCATTTTGTGTGACTAGGAGCATCCTTGAAGAAAAACCCTTCGCCACCTGGGAAGGAGGAACTGGTGGCAGTACACTAAACACCAAAAGTGTGATGAGAGACTTAGGGACACAGGTGAACAGTAGTCTCACCTTCGATAACTACATCGCCACAACAGTCAGGAAATCCTTGTATGTGGCACACCTCATCACTAAGGGCTTTTCATCCAGACAAAAGGTGGTCATTGTCCCACTGTATTCATCCCTCATTAGACCCATTATAGAGTACAATGCCCCATTTGGTATGTACCTCACAAGACATCTGCAACAGCTGGAAAGGCCTCAGAAATACCTCACTAAAAGAATCACAGGCCTAAAGCAGATGCCCAATATTGACCATCTAAAAAAACTCCAGCTATACTCTGTGGCATATCGTCTACTCAGAGGTGATCTCTGCTAAACATACAAAGCCATGTCAAACCCGGAACTGTTGGACATGCTCCACAGAAATCCCAATCCCTCAGAGCCACATGCTCCAGAGATCTAAACCTTGTCATCACAATGAACAAAACATGCTGGAGGGATAGGTTCCTGACCCAGAGACTCCCCATACTCTGGAATAGACTGTCCATACATGTCAAGCAGAGCACCTCTTTGACCCTCTTCAAAAGGAACCTTGATGATTGGATGGGAGATAGGAAATTCACCCCAGGGATCATGTTAGTCACCCTGCTAGACAGGGGTCCAGGCAGGTAAATACTGTGGGAAGAAATATCCAGGGAATTGTTATGGCTAGGCTTGTATAGGCCCTAGGGCCAATAGCCTAGTACCAACCTATAAACCTATGGGATACCACGTGAAAATGAACAGATGGAAATTAGAGAGTCTGATCTGTAGGATGAGGAATGACCCCCTGGAAATTAGAAATTTCCTCTCACTGTCATCTGTAACCTTGGTGAACTATTTTTAGAAGTCATCTGTCTGAAACCTTTCATAGCCAAAGAGAATAGTGGAGATTCAGACTTTCTGGAAGAAAAACAGGGACCCAGGGTTGAAGGGGTTTGCAAGGCCTCATGAATAGTCATTTAGTTTTTTTTTTTTTTTGGATTGTTCCTGGTTTTGGAATGTTCACAAATTCTTTTCGGAATACCTTTGCCATTTTTTTCTTAAATAACTGATTATCTGTATTTTACTGAGACTGTTTATTCTGCTTTTTTTCCCCAAGACAGAATAAGGAGACAGAAAATTCATGGAAAATTTGAAAAAGGAGGGCTGAAAAATCTTAGAAATTCCCTGAATCAGCTTGCTCCTTTCATCACACATTTTGATCACCTCTGTAGCAGATGGGCCAAACACTAGACCTCTGTACAACAGATAATTTAATCTCATTTTAACATCATCTGGAAATTTCTGTGAATGCAGCCATGTAGACTTCCTCAAAACAGTACCAGTGGCTGTAGCCCTGAAGGAAATATCAGTAAAGTCATACATACATTGTTAACCATAATTAGTGACCAGTGTGATAGAAGAAACTAAGTTATTTAAAGCAGACTTTTCCTCACAAGAAGAAACTGCAGATAAAACATTCCTCGTACTTTCAACCCTTAACATATAAACCTGACAATTCAAAATTCTGAAAATCAAAGTTGCAGAAATATATACTTTATTCCCATAACTATCAATAATGTTCTAGTCCTTATCAAAAGGAGTAGGATAAAAACTAGGGGCTTAGCAGCAGTGGCACCAACTAAAGCTACGGCTGCTGGGGCAGGTTTGGGAATAGGGTGTAAAGAGTTGAAAGACCAAGGAACTTTATACAGCCTTTTTAGGGGCAGCTGGCTGAACTTCAGGAAAGTTGCAGGCAAGAATACTTGGATCCTGTAAAGCAGGCAGTACAGGAGGAATGAGTTTAGTTTCTGTAATATCCTTTTGTAACTACTGACAGTACTTTCTGAGGGACTGAGAAATATCAGTGTCCTTCCACTGAAAACACTGGCTGATTCTAGCAATAGTCTCAGGGAAACAGAACTCTCCACAGAGAGAATAAGAAACTGACCTCTCCTGTGAGTCCGAATCAGAAATCTGAGAGAAAATCCTGAATTCATCTCTGCATCACCCTTTTCATATTCAGAATCTTGAATCTCTTCAGGGAAAGATGAATCTTTAGTAACTACTTTCCAAGAAAGATAAATAATCACAGAGCCCAACCCAGTAAGAGCCAGACACAGTAAACTATTCGTATACAAAGAAAGTCAAGGAGGAGTAGATACACGATTAATTTTCTGTTTCTTTTGGACATATTACTGTTTAAAAACTCTCCTAAGTTAGGCAAGCTTCCCACTCAGGTTAGCCAACAACCCCCCCCCCATTTATCTCTTTAACTAACCTTATATCCAGCTTGCTCACTCTCTTCTAATAACTACCCTATCTCCCCCTCTCTCGTAGCCTGCTACCCCCTGCAGGTGAACAATTCTCTGCAATAAAGTACTGGCCACTGGGTGGCACCTTACCTAAGCTTTCTGTATATCTATTCCCACAACTATTCTTTACAGACCTCCCTAACCCTGTTTTTCAGCTTTTACTTTTCACGGACTTACTCTTCACCTTCTCACCCTTGTCCTAAGGTATCTTTAATCACATTCTACTCCTCTGACATCCTAACTTTATTCTTACTAGCCTCATAACTTACCTTTACATTCTCTCACTTTCAGACTTACCTGCAGAATTCTCCTACTTCACAGATTGTCATCCTTGATAGTCCACTCTCTTGTCTCTATCCTCCGCTCCCCTACCCTGCCCCCAATTCCCACACACCCCCAGTGGTCCTAGATTTATTCCTCTAAAGACACACCCCCATTACACCAACTCCAATCACACAAATTACATCATTACCACACCCAGCCCCAATTCTCACAACACACCCACTGATACCTTACCTTTCATCCCCCCCTTTTTAATACACCACCTACTGACACTCCTCCTAACCTGCCTATAAAACCTACCTCAACTTTAATTCCCACCTCACTATCCAATATTATGTCTAAATCAATCATGCCATTCCAATTACAACTATTAATATTGATCTCACTCTTACCTGCTCTAACCACTACCTATCTCTTAACCTCCTATGAAAAACCTCTTTACTCTACCCTTCTCTACCCTTCCAAACACACTTCAACACCAACACTAGCTATCTCTCCAAACATTCTAAATTTAATTTGCAAACCCAGCTACCTACTAGCTAAATATCACAGGCTAGTACATATTAAATATAGCAACCTAAAAACAAAAAAAACATTTGACTACTACTGTAAGCCTCTCCAACCTAAACACTTTACAATCCTCCACTCCTTAACAGACGGGGACATTCATCCTAACCCTGGCCCAAACTCTACCCTTACCATTGCAAACTGTAACCAATATAAAACTAGTACCCTACCTCCTACCAAATTGTCCAATTCACTCTCTATTGCTCATCTTAATATACGCAGTATTTGCAATAAAATCACTCAAGTTCATGCCCTCCTAGATGTCCACCTATTTGACATCCTATGTTTATCAGAAACATGGCTAAAACCTACTATAAAAGACAATGAAATCACCCCTCCAGGTTACAAAATAATTTGACTAGACCGCACAACCAAAAAAGGTGGAGGGGTAGCAATTCTCTATAAAGCAGAACTACAAGTTAGCACTGTAAATCTTAACCAACCTTTAGATAATAATGTCGAAATAATTATCTCTAAATTCTAGCTTAACACACATAAAGCCATACATATCACCTGCGCATATCTTCCCCCAGGAAATAACATTAGCTTACTCAACTATATCCTCAATTGGCTTTCTTCTAATCTCCCACAAGAAACCATAGTCCAAGGGGACTTTAATATAGACTGGAATTCATGTGACAGTACAAACCCCACCATCCATATTAACCTTTATGGTTTCACACAAACTATAAACTCCCCTACCAGAACTAATAAACTTAACAATAAAGATAGTACCTTGAATTGGATACTCACTAATAGTCCTCATCACATTTACACAACAGGAACTCTTCCAGACGAACTAAGTAACCATTCACTAATATACATTATCAGACATAAAACCAACCTAACTTTTCCTAACACTTTCAGAAGAGTACGCACCAAAAAGCATTTTAACCCTGAACTGTTCCAAACAGAACTTAAACAATGTAATTGGACACCATTAAAATCTCTCCCTATAAATAAAGCAGTTGAATACTTTAATTCCACATTCTTAAAGATCCTGGACCATCACGCCCCAACACGCTCTACTAGAAGTAAAGCTAAACCAGCCCCTTGGCTCTCTAATAATACTAGGCAACTAATCCTTTGCAGAAACAAATCCTGTGCAAAATAACGTACTACTAAGAATCCTAGAGATCACCAAACCTTTAGACAACACAGAAATAATACAAAAAAGTCATCTTACTAGACAAAAAGAACTATTACCTCTAATTACAACAATCTTCCCTCAATGAACCACAAAAATTTTGGACTAGCGTTAACAAACTTCTATACCCAGGCCAAACTATCACCTCCAACCCACTAGGCTCTAACCCTGAGAATCCAACACAAACAGCCAATGCCTTTAATTTTTTCTTCACTGACACTATCCAAATACTTGCTAGCCATCTATCTCCCAACACCTCTAATCTGCCAACTCCCACTACCAACCCACCCCCATTATTTCGTTTACAACCAGTGTCCACATCCTATATCTGCTCCCTTCACCTAAAACTAAAACCAACCACCCCTTCAGCTGACAAACTCCCAGCAGAATTCCTGCAAAAAGGAGCTAAAGCTATTGCTTATCCCATCTCCATTCTGATAAACAGAACCATAAATGAAGGCACTATCTCATCTATCTGGCAAATGTCTCATATCATCCCACTATATAAAGGTGGGCACTCCAATGACTTTTCTAACTTTCGTCCCATAGCTCTAATATCCCCACTTGCAAAAATTATGGAAAAGAGCATTCACAATCAACTTCTTAACCACCTTCTCCAGCACAACCTAATAGCCAACTGGATTCAGACCTTTCCACGGTACCACCACTGCCCTGCTATTCTTCACAAACTGTATCAATAAAAACCGCAATAATATTCTTTCCTCTGCAGTCTTTGTTGACTTATCTAAAGCTTTTGACATGGTTAATCACCAACTCCGTCTACACATACTGAAATCCCTTTCACTCAATCCTCTATCTATGAATTGGTTCACATCTTACCTTGAAAACCGACAACAAGCTGTACTCTGGCAAAATAAATTATCTAATCACCTTCCTATCTCCCTAGGTGTTACACAGGGCTCCATATTAGGTCCACTCCTGTTTTCCATTTATATCTATGACCTTCATTTAGCCATTCCACTCTCCAACTGCATTTAATAAGCAGATGACTCTACTATAATCTGTTCAGCCACTTCCCAAGCCGAACTTCAGTCACTTACCCAAAAAGCTTTCAATACTGTAGAACAATGGTTCTCTAACCGCTGCTTCCTCCTAAACCCCCAAAAATCTAAACTGTTACTCTTCACACCAACCCAAAAGTCCACTCCTTTACATTTCACTCTCATATCCAATAATGGTACTCTTATTTCTCCTGACCCAACCACCAAACTCTTAGGAATTACAATTGACAACAACCTCAACTTTGATACTCACATTAATACCACAATAAAATTAGTTAACAGAAAACTAGGATCCCTCTACAGAATCAAACCCTTTCTTACACTAGTAGCAAGGACCGCTATAGCCAGAACTCATTTAATCTCAACCCTACTCTATGCTTCTCCTATATACACCAACCTCTCTAAAACTAACCTCAAAAAACTAGCTACATCCTATAACAATATTGCTAGATTTGCTACAGGCTCTCCTTTCAGAACCCATAACTGTCTGAATCTAAAACAACTAGGCTGGCTAGAATTTCTTAACCAGCTTCAATTCCACCAAATTTCAATAGCCCATAAGACCCTGTATCAACCCAGCAACACTCAAATACTCTCTAGCCTCATTACACCTTATAATAACCTCAAGAACCTACGCTCCTCAAACAAAATGCTGATCAATACTACCAAATAAAAAAACTCAGCAGGTGACTCCTTGTTCTCTAACGCTGTCAGTAAATTATGGAATCTACTACCGCCAGACCTCACATCTCAGACCTCTCTCTCATGTTTTAAAAGGAATCTAAAACTATTTCTCAATAAACACTGGTTATGCTCCTGCAGCAACCCTGACTAACTTTTTTTCCTTTACTCTACTTTTCATCTTACATCCTTTACAATCCTCCCTCTCTATGTTTCAATATACTATGTTTTGCATACAAATCTATGTTTACATGTATATTGTACCTTCTTTAGTATATTACCCTTTACAGATTTTTGATTATGTTATTATTTACATTGAGTATTATAATTATGTTTATCTCAAAAAAAAATTCTTTCTAATGTTCTTATGTAACAATTGCTGTTTTTACATTGTTTCTGTCATAACATCTATTAATTTTGTATGTTTTCCTGGAGCTTTTCTCTCTGGGCCTCTACTGAAAATGGACATGTATCCAGTTAGACTAGCCCGTTCAACAAATGTAAAATAAAAATAAAAATAATTCCAGAGGCCCTGATAGGTCATGTTTCATGCTATTTAGAAGGCATGCTGGAATATTGTCTGGGCCCATTGATGTAGTGTTCTTGGTCTTAGAAACAGCATTAAAGATCTGTTCCCTAGTGATAATAGGGGGAGTTATATTTGATGAGATTTACTGAGGGAAGGCTGAGAGGAAGAGAGGGGTAAATTTGGAGCTGAAATTATCAGCCAGGTTTACTATATTTACTGGCTCTGTATAGGTGTCTCCATTTACAATGAGCTTTGTATTTCCTTTGAGGATGCATACATAGCTAAAGAATGCTTTCTGGTAATCCTTGGCCTGGGAAGGCCAAACTTACCTCAAATTTGCCTTTGGCAGACTTTGTTTGTCCTCTGAGTTGTTGCTGCTTTAGTTTGATGAGAGTGCTTTAATCTTACTGGGTGGACATCTGCTAATGTTTACCATGCTTTTCTTTCTCCTGTTACATAGTCTTTTGATGTTGTGATTCCACCAGGGTAACTTGTTTTTTTAGTTAGTTCTGCACTTCGTCCTGGTGGGTACATCTACCTCTATGCAGCTGTTAACGTGCCTGTACAGGGTTTATGTGAACAGTTCTGCCGAGGGTTAGGGGCTTGACATTTTGTCAGGTTCTCACTTAGTACCAAGTGGTTAGCCTTAGAATTGTTCCTGAATACTTTAGGTTTATCTAGGGTCCCTGATTATATTTTTACTTCAAAGAAGACCATTTTGTGGTATGATCTTAACAGGGAAGCTATTACAGTAGGGGTGCGGAGCACTCTCCCATATTAGTGAGGACCAGATCCAGTATGGTTGCACTTTTGGTTGGTGTACTGATTATCTGGTCCAGAGAGTTTATGTTTACCAAATCCAGGAATCTCTTTGCATGTACGTTTGGTGTCATCTAAGATTCCCAGTTAATAATGTGGTAATTAAAGTCACCCACGAATATGGTATTTAGTTGGATGGATAGTGTTTCTAATAAGTTTACATACATGGTATGGGTTTCCTGGGCCGTAGAGAAGGACTCAAACCTTTAAAATAACTTTCATGAAAAAGAAAGTAATACAACATAAACATAATTAAGAAACTGGAAGTTTTTTCTCCAAAGGGAACTTACCTGCTCAGCAAAAGAAAACATAAGCCTACTGTAGAGCCTTGAAAGTCTCGAGGAGGGTACTCTTTGGTGGCAGTAAAGCTCTGAAGGCATTCACGCTCAAACTTGTCCTTTAGTCAGCTCAACTTTAACTGCCTGACAGTTTGGGTGTGGAGAAAGTGCCTTGAAGCTTTGAAAGCTGGCCAGCTGTTATAACAATGGCAGGGTATAACCCATGCAACTAAGGCTACTGCAGCACTGATCAGAATTATCATCACTCATGCTGCAGTAGGGCATCAGTGTACAATTCATTCTCTAACTAAAAAAAATCTTCCACAATGTGATTATTTTATTCCAGAAATTGTTTCTAAATTTATTAAAATACAATCAATTCTTCATCCAAAACTTATACATAAATTAAATATTGTTGATGGTTCATTTAATAAATAATTTGCAATATATATATATATATATATATATATATATATATATATATATATATATATATATATATATATCAGAACAATTTGAATGGGAGTTATGTAAGCTAATGATTCATTTTTAAAAATTCCAATAGTTCTTCATTCTGCCCAGTTTGAAATGGGTTACGTAGGCATTATTTTTGGATAAGTTGTTTTGCACACCTAACAGAATGCCAGAAGCAATTATATTTTGACAAATTGTCAATTGTAATGATTAGTTATGTGTACTCTGGCCAATATGTTTTTGGAATAGAGATCATTGATAAGTGTCTAGTCATAGATTCAGAATTATATACAAATTTATGGACAGATATAGGGCCGGATTCATGATGGCTTGCACGGAGTCTACGAGTAGACTAAGACTCCATGCAGCCATCATGTCCGACGAGCGATCCAGGAACAGCCTGTAGGGGCATGTAAGAGAGCTCCTAAAATGTCTCCTACACAGACAGGGCTGAGATATGCAAATTACCTCACTTGCAGCTGAAAGGCATGCAAATGAGGTAAATTTGCGATCCAGGAAGCACAAACCTGTCCAAATAGGAGATGAGTTAGCTGCAGAAATTTACTCAGTTGACAACTGAATACCGTGCTGCAAATAGCACAACCGAGCCTTGTCAGCTCCAAATAAAGGTTGCATATGGTTGAGGAAGCATGCCAATGGCCAAATATACAGCCATTGGAAAGTTTCCCAGATGCAATATTAAAATAAAAAGATTTTTTTTCAGCAATTTCCAATGTTTAAGCGTAGCGCAGTGCCGTACAAATGGGGTGCACTATAAAAATCATAAAATTAGACAATAAAAGCCACAAACGTGGAATTTATGAAAATTTTTAAATGACAGTGTAAGGGAATAGCAGGCTGAAGACAACATGGCCACCGAGTAGGGGTTGCTAAGGGGAGAAGCCCAGTCTAAGACATGTAACCAAGCATTAGTAGGCAATCCTATGTAAATGAGTGTTAGGATAGTGAATCGCACTTTTACATAGCAAATGAGCACAGTCAGTGGAGTGTAGGAGTAGGATATGGGGAGGAACAGAGTAGGAGATAGGTGACATCACAAGGGGGTATGTATGAAAGTAGTGAAGCTCATTGGAGCACAGTGGCATGTGTTAGCTGTCAATTAGACATCATGGAAAGAGGTGTGTCAACAGGTAGACCAGGTAATGCCAAGAAATGGAAGGTGTATACTGTGGATAACACCAAAGTTTCTTGCTAAGCAGGTATGCACATGTGTGCGCGCCTGTAAACTTGAGTAAGACAGAGTGCGCGCATGGAAGCATGAGTGTGCATGTTTAAGCTGGAGTAAGCATGTATCAGGCTGTTGGAAGACCTGTAAGCATGTTTGCACTGGTGTGCGTGTGTTTTAACCCGAATAAGCAAATATTAGTCCATCTAAGCATGTGTGCATGCGTGTTAGCTGCTGTGCGCGTGCTTGCACTTGTGTGCGTGTCGCTCCCCCCTGAGGAAACAGAAAGGAAAAAGGAAGCACAACAAATAGTAGGAAGCTACCAGAGAATACTAGTAGAGCTAGCAGGTGCAAACAATCAGAATCAGGCAATTACACAGGCAGAACACTAGCCCAGCCCAGCACTTAAAACTCTGCAAACAACAGTGCAGTTTGTTTCTCTGAAGAGACACTGCAACACTGGAGTAAGCTACTAGAAGTGAAAACTGAAAAAGCTACACTCAGACAAAAAATGCTAGGGTCTGCCATTGCTGTTATAAGGCAACATATGCAACATGCTGAGGGTGGTGACAATGCAAATGCTGCTGGACAACCCACAGTGAAGAGATGGAGAAGAGTGCACAGGCCCAGGGTCACCTACCAGGGGTTACATGAGCTGGAGATAGTGGAGAGCTATAGAGTAGACAGAGACCTCCTGCAGCAAATAGTTGAGCTGTGCAGGCCACGCCTCACACACAGAACCAACAGAGGGGAACCCATCCCAGTGGAAACCAAGGTATGTGTTGGCCTAAGAATACTAGCAACAGGTACCTTTCAGAGACCAACTGGTGATATGATGGGGATATCACAGGCATCAGCATCCAGGGTACTGCACCAGTTCCTGGATGCCATGTCAGCACGTCGGTGATCATGTATATTTTCCCAATTCCCATGAGGTATTGGCCAGCAATATGCGTCTCTTCCAGCAAATAGCAGAATACCCTGAGGTAGTGGGTGCAATAGACTGCACGCATATACGCATCAAAGCACCAGCCAGTGAGCGGGGTGGTGCCTACAATAACTGCAAGGGCTTCCCCTCCATCAACTGCCAGGTCAAGTGTGATGCCCAGGGTATAATAATGAATGTGTGTGCTGGATGCCCTGGAAGCTACCATGATTCCCATATCTGACATCTGACGCAGCTGTACCAGACATT
Source organism: Protopterus annectens (assembly GCF_019279795.1). Lineage (NCBI taxonomy): Eukaryota > Metazoa > Chordata > Ceratodontiformes > Protopteridae > Protopterus > Protopterus annectens. The sequence goes on from NC_056735.1 coordinate 79,679,961, forward strand.
TGCCAGTGGGGACATCCCACATGGTCACTTATTGGGGGATGCTGGCTATGCACTGGAGCCGTGGCTGATGACACCCATCAGAAACACACACACACTTGAACAGGAACGCCATAATGAGGCATACGCACAAACACGAAATGTAATTGAGCGTGTGTTTAGACTGCTCAAGTCACGGTTCCAGTGCCTGGACACATCTGGTGGAGCTTTGCAATACTCACCATCTACATGTACCCAAATTGTCATGGTATGTTCTATGCTACATAATATGATTCTGCAAAAACAGCTGCAGTAGGACCAGCATAGGCTTGGGACAAACAGCCCTCCACCAGTGCCAAGGCCATCACAGGCAGAGCGTGACTCGGAGGAGGAACAACCTGAGCCTGCCCCAGTCGGCAGAATGAGGCATGCCCAGTATGGCTTGGCCTTGGCAATGAGGTAACGCATAGCGCATACACTGGCTTGGTAGGAACCCTGGAAATGATACTTCTCTGACTCGCACATATAGTAAAAGGGATGCCTAACTTGACACTACCTGTTTCCAAACATGTATAGGGAGTGCAGTATGTGCATCTGACATAGGCAGCCCTGCAGCACCACCTGAGGCATGATTGCCATGTGTTAAGCAATGTAAGGTAGTGCTAAACAGCATTTACCACCATGTAGTATATGCAAACTTGATGACCTTGAGTATCATCCTACCCTCACCAAACATGAGGCCACAATATGAAGACAAGATGATCAATTACAACAATTGGCTTAGGTATTGGTGTCAGTGAAAGGGGATACAATGCCTAACAGCCTGGGATGACATGCTCGACAAGACATGATGCTTCACTAGGGATGGATTTCACCTATCACCTGTGGCCTTTTGGATATTGCCAAAGGCTCTTATCACCCCCATACTGCCTTTTTTAGGTAAGGCTCAAAACACAAACCCACCTCCATAGGTATCACAAGGGATAAGAAACTATAAGTAATGCTACTCAATGCCAGAAGTCTAAACTGCAAGATGCATGCACTCCAAACTCTCCTCAGCATGGAGAATGTTGATATCTGTGCAGTAACAGAAACCTGGTTCAAGGCTCCCAAGAGCACCCTAGCATTAACAGATTACACCTCATACCATGCTTTACAGCTGCAAAACATGGAACAAACTACAAAAGGAGGGTGAGTATTAATATTTGTCAAAGATACCAACACCCCCAGGTTGGTGGCACAGCATGAAGCATCGGAGACTATCCATGTGCAACTAACAGTGGCTAAAACTGCCTTCCAGTTCACAGCCTGCTACAGGCCACCCTCCTAAACCCAGGAACCACACTTGGCTGACTGGAGAACACATGAAAATATGAAGGTCTCCCCAAACACCATTATATTGGGTGACTTCAACTACCCAAACATAGACTGGGAGCATTACCCTAGCCCCAACACCCTAGCCCAAAGGTTCCCAGAATTTATAAACCAAAATGCTATGGAACAACTTGCTACCACTCCCACAACAGGGGAAAAATACTGGACCTGATCATCACCAACATGGGGACTCTATGCCCATGACCAGAAGTGTACCCCTCACTGGTAAGATCAGACCAGTGAGTAATCTCACTGGATATTCACATCCTGACCCCAGCCCATGGTCAGAAAAACACAGTGAAAATTATTCACTAAAGCAAATGTCACACTCCTCAAAACTGAGGTGGAATCCTTCACAGCTCCTGTATCTGTGGAAAATATGGCCCAGACCTCATAACACTTTATAAACGCATTCTATGAACATAGTCAGGAATGCATGGATCATGCAATACCAAATAAAACCAAGACCCAATCCTACAAAACCAGGCATCCTGTCCGGTAGACCCCAGCCATAAACAAACCATACAATACAAGGATGAAGCTACTAGGGAAGGCATCTCTGATCAGTATTATTGAAAAACTATGGCTACACATAAGATCGTCTAAGGCCATCATTGAGATAAAAATTGTACAGAACACCAAGGATAATCACAAGGCATTATTTAATTATGGTAGGAACCTGTGTGGGAATCCCCAGATATGCTCAGAAGTAGTCCAAAATGACAAACAATACACCATCCCACAGACATTGCCAACATCTGAGCTGACAGGTTCAGTGCAAACCCACCCCCCCTCCCCACCAAAACAGCAAATATCTATCCCAGCAGAGTGCTGGCCCCCCTGACATCGCAGATGCTCAGGTAACAGCCAGCCTCTCCAAAGCAAAACACACAGCATCAATGGGACCAGACGGTGTCCTGGGCTGTGTCCAACATGAACCCCAAGAAGAATTGAACACAAACATAAAACCACTGTTCAATCTCAGCCTTACCACAGGATATGTACCCAAAGAGCAGTGTACAGCAACAGTGGTCCCTCTCCACAAAGGTGGTGCCTCAATGGATACTGCAAACTATTGCCCCAGAAGCCTGACAACCTTGGTCTGCAAAGCTATGGAAAGATCATCATGGACCTCAGAAATAAACATATTGGGGACCTACAGACACTGGATCCTACCCAGTTTGGCTTTGTCAAGGGCAGATCCTACCTCTTAAACCTGGTTGAGTCATTAGAAACAGTCACCAAGGCCATTTACGAGGGGAAGGTGATCCACACAGCCTACCTGGACCTCGCAAAAGCCTTCCATACAGTACACCACTTGGTCATCATAGATAAGATCACCAGCTTCAATATAAACCCCTATGTCACTAGATGGGTTGCAAACTGGCTCAAGGAGAGAACCCACATAGTCAGAAATGCTGGAGCCATGTCAGACCCCAAACCAGCTACAAGTGGCATCCCACAAGGCTCAGTCCTGGGACGTCCCTTGTTTGGTATATCTTTCTCAGAGGTACAGCTCAACACAGAAAAACCGTTGGTGAACAAGTTTGCAGATGACTGCAAACTGGGCGCCATAATCGACCCTCCAGCTGACACAAGCATCCTACAAAAGGGCCTCATAGAAACAGACAACTGGTGTCAGAGCCATGTCCTCAAGCTAAATTCAAAACAGTGTATAATCCTCCCCTTTGTCAAAAACTAAGTGCCCACAAATTACCACATAGGTGGTAACCCATTAAGTATGGAAGAAGTGATAAGGGACCTGGGGACCCAAGCTGATAGCAATCGCACATCCGATAACCACGTGGCCAAAGTGTTTAGAAAACCATTTCATATAGCCCACCTAATCATGAAGGTATTCACATCTACATCAGGGGAGGTCATCGTGCCTCTTAACTCATCCCACATTAGGCCCATAATTGAGTACAATGCCCCTTGTGGGATGTACCTTATCAGACACCTGCAGCAGCTGGAAAGACCACAAAAGTACCTCACCAGGAGGATCAAAGGGCTCAAACACATGCCATTCACTGCCTGGTTAAAGAAACTGCAGCTCCACTCAGAGGCATACCGCCTGCCCAGAGGCAATCTGTGTCTGATGTATAAAGCCATGTCCAACCTGGAATCAATGGACATGCTGCACCTCGGAAACTCAGAATCCCATCAAGCTATGCGCTCAAGAGACCTGAACCTCAGGACTGAAATAAATACGACATGCTGGAGTGACAGATTCATAACCCAGAGGCTCCCCCCCACTCTTGAGTAAACCCCCACTCCAGGTTAGCCAGAGTCCCTCATTGACTCTCTTCAAGAGGAATCTTGATGAGTGGATGGGAGATTGTAGGTTTACCCTGGGTATCACTTCTATGTCACTGTTAGACAGAGGCACATTATACCAACCTTGAAATATGTCATGGCAAACTCCACTTAAATGTGTGTTGAAAGCCGAACACACTCTGGCTAGGATTATAAATGCCCTAGGGCAGATAGCCTAGTATGAACCTATGAACAGGATCACACACACCAACTAGTACAACTGTGGTCAATGTGGAGTAATGTTTGGCAATGTCCACCCAAGTTGGTGAATACACAGCAATGTCGGACAAGCCTGGTTTAAGTAGGCCATAGCTGAACAAAATGCAACATGCTCATAGTTGCCCAACTGGCCCTTAACCAGTCTGGTCTGCTAAGTATTAACATTTAAAGCAGTGATGGGACTCAAACCCATGATACTGTGCACCATAGAAAAAGTACTGAACCACTACACCATGACAGTATTGCAGTGTTCAGCCAGTAAGAGAGAATGTTGTCAAGTCTTTGCAAACTATCACATGGAAACCCTGCAGGCACAGCATAATCCCTGTTGAGTTATGACACAAAGGAGTCTGGCAGTAAGAACACAACAATACTTCCAACACACACAGTATAAATGTCAATATTGGTCATGTTCACACACAACCAGAAATGTAGTGGACTTCAGATCACAACATATGGAAAGGTCACACTGGGCATGCTCACACACTTGGATAAATGAGACATATGTCAGGCAACAAACCATGGAAAGGCTGAACTGGGCATGCTCACACACTTAGGCCATGTCTGAATATAGCAGTCAGTCACACATATCTGGCAGTTGTATGTGTTAAGCCAGGAACCTTCCACGATCCAGCAATCTGCCCTGTGCACACAGTTAAATGACAACAGACACATATATTAATATACTGGAAACCTGTCATGGTCAAACATGTTACGCAGATACACAAGTTTATCATAGAAACTGGGAAAGCTACGGCAATAAAGAACTGCAAACAGTAACAGCAACAGATATTGTGCATCCCGAACATAAACATAGGTGCAGAGGTCGATACTATGCTGTCTGCCCTAGGGAATTCATAAGCCTACGAACCACTTCACCAATCAAACAAGCAAAAAACTGTTAAAACGAACCAGGAACAATGACAGAAGTTCTTCTGTATGTTGAAAAATCCAAGTATGTATTATACTGTTAAAACGTTAGCGTTCAATTTAAAAATGTATATAAGATATACACTTTCAGCAAAATAAGTATCTTGCCTTCCTCAGACAAACAGAATACTTCTAGCATTTATACATGGTTTAAAAATTGATAACCAATCAGCATGTAGTGCATTACCTAATTAAGTTTTCACCATGACAACCTTAAACAAGAAAATGCTTTTACCAGTCTTACTCAACTTGACACAAATTTAAAGCACAAAAGCACATAGTTTCTTATGCTTATGCTGTTGTTTAACAATGATCTTGTATAAAATGCAAATTGCTGATATCATCTAAAATTACGAATAAAAAATAAAAAATAAATAATGAATAATAAATAATGAATGATGATAAAAAATAAATGAATAATAAATAAATGAAAATAAAAAGAAATGTTGAATGTGGTACATATTACCCTTCCTTACTGCAGACTAGATGAGTGGTTACCTATTAAGAGCCAGCCACTTCAAAATACACTTGATTGATGTAACATCATTTATACCAGGAAAGATGTGTGCCCTCGTTTTGATTTGCCATGAAAGCTCATCCATCTCTAGGAGGATTTGCCAGGCTCCACCTCTAATGTCAGGTTCCCTATGTTCTAATATTATGTAACTGAAGGAGTGATCACCATACTCCATAATATGCCTAGCTAAGGCATTAGTACTATCCTTCCTACTAATGGCATACTGATGCTCGTAGATTCTAGATTTGAATCTACCAGTCTTGCCTATGTAGAAGGCTTTACAGAAATTACACTTAGCAGCATAAATGATGCCTTTAGTTTGGCAATTGTAATGGTTGTTAATCTTATAACCAATATTGTTGAGACTAATGTGGCTACAGACCTTGACATGTTGGCACTGGGCACATGTGCCACATTTGAACATGCCATGTGGTCTGTTAGAATGCTGCTTCTTTATCTTGTTTTGTAAAATACTTTTCAAGTTATTACCTCTCCTATATGTTATTTTTGGGCCATTATTTAAACGTCTAGCTTTACACTGATCTGTTCTAATTAAGTCCCAGTTTTTAAATAACACTTCCTTGATTAGCTGGTGATCTAAAGAGAAAGTGTGTAGGAAACTGATAGTATATTCTGATTTAGTCCCTAGAACAGTATCCAGCGTGTCAGTTGTTTCTAGGTTATCTTCCTGGGAGGTAGTTATCTGCCCTGAATATAGATCCCCTAAAAGGGGAATGAAGTAACCTTGCTCTCGCTTACTAGTGACCTCATTTATGAGTTTAAAAATTAGGCTAGATGGGTACCCTCTATGAACGAACATGCTCATGAGTGTTAAACATTCAGAATGGAAATCGTGTAAGTCTGTGATCATACGGGCAGCCCTAGCCAACTGTCCTTTAATTACCACTTTCTTTTGATGAAAGGGATGGCTGCTGGTAAAATAGAGAAAAGAGTTCGAGTAAGTGGGCTTCCTGTAAATTAGGCTCTTATACCTACTGTTATTACTATCCTTGATCAATAATACATCCAGATAATTTACTTGAATGTCACCTATACTATATGTAAACTCTAAAAAATCAGTGTTTTGTGAAATTCTGTTAATAAATGTAGGAATAAGTTCCCTATTACCTGTCCACATACAAAATATGTCATCCTGGTACCTAGTGTACCAAGTGACATATTTTTGAAACCACTCGTCTTTAAAGAGCATGTTCGTCTCCCAAAATGCCATAACTGCATTGGCAAATGAGCCTCCGCATGGAGAACCCATTGCCACACCTGAAGTTTGTACAAAAAATTGGTTCTCAAACATAAAAAAAAATAACATATAGGAGAGGTAATAACTTGAAAAGTATTTTACAAAACAAGATAAAGAAGCAGCATTCTAACAGACCACATGGCATGTTCAAATGTGGTACATGTACCCAGTGCCGACATGTCAAGGTCTGTAGCCACATTAGTCTCAACAATATTGGTTATAAGATTAACAACCATTACAACTGGCAAACTAAAGGCATCATTTATGCTGCTAAGTGTAATTTCTGTAAAGCCTTCTACATAGGCAAGACTGAGCGTAGATTCAAATCTAGAATCTACGAGCATCAGTATGCCATTAGTAGGAAGGATAGTACTAATGCCTTAGCTAGGCATATTATGGAGTATGGTGATCACTCCTTCAGTTACATAATATTAGAACATAGGGAACCTGGCATTAGAGGTGGAGCCTGGCAAATGCTCCTGGAGATGGATGAGCTTTCATGGCAAATCAAAACGAGGGCACACATCTTTCCTGGTATAAATGATGTTACATCAATCAAGTGTATTTTGAAGTGGCTGGCTCTTAATAGGTAACCACTCATCTAGTCTGCAGTAAGGAAGGGTAATATGTACCACATTCAACATTTCTTTTTATTTTCATTTATTTATTATTCATTTATTTTTTATCATCATTCATTATTTATTATTCATTATTTATTTTTTATTTTTTATTCGTAATTTTAGATGATATCAGTAATTTGCATTTTATACAAGATCATTGTTAAACAACAGCATAAGCATAAGAAACTATGTGCTTTTGTGCTTTAAATTTGTGTCAAGTTGAGTAAGACTGGTAAAAGCATTTTCTTGTTTAAGGTTGCCATGGTGAAAACTTAATTAGGTAATGCACTACATGCTGATTGGTTATCAATTTTTAAACCATGTATAAATGCTAGAATAGTAACTAGTATTCTGTTTGTCTGAGGAAGGCGAGATACTTATTTTGCTGAAAGCGTATATCTTATATACATTTTTAAATTGAACGCTAACGTTTTAACAGTATAATAAATACTTGGATTTTTCAACATACAGAAGAACTTCTCTCATTGTTCCTGGTTCGTTTTAACAATTCATAAGCCTAGGCAGAGTGTATTTGGCGTCCACCTCCCCAGTAGAGTAGCCTACAGTGCCTCTGTAAAGTAGGTCACAGAAGACACCCTTTAAGGCTAGTTTGCTGTGCCTCTGTCAAGCAGGGACACAGTGGAGATCCCAGGGGTGGAATTGCAATTTCCCATCCATGCGGCTGTATTTCGCTGGAAGAGGGTTGACGAGGGGCTATGTCTAACTTTAATTGGGATTCAATTCCAGAGTGAGGGGAGACTCTGGGTAATGAGTCTGTCCCTGCAGCATGTCCTATTTATTTTTGTGCTGAGGTTTAAGTCCCTGGAGTGTGTAGCTCTAAGGGTCTTGGATGTTATGAGGTGGAGCATGTCCATTACTTCTGGGTTTGACATGGCTGTGTACGTCAGGCATAGATCACCTCTGAGTAGGCGTTAAGCAACCAAGTAGAGCTGGAGATCCTTTAGTTGAGCTGCATAGGACATCTGTGTGTAGCCCATGATCCTCTTGGGGAGGTACTGTTGTGTTCACTGTAGTTGCCGCAGGTGTTGGGTAAGGTACACCCCAAAAGGGGCATTATAATCAAGCATGGGCCTGATGAGTGACTAGTAGAGGGCCACAATGACCTCCCATGATCTACATGCAAACACCCATGTGATAAGGAGGGCTATATAAAGGTCTTTGCAATGACTCTGTCAATGTGATTAGCAAAGGAGAGGTTATGATCTATGTGGGTCTGTGGGATATTGCTCTGTTATTTAGTAGCTTCCTCCTTCTGTTGTACAGCTTATATATGGTTGTGGTCAACCAGACAGGTCTCCTGTTTTGGAGGAGTCATGGTTTTATTTGGGATAGCATGATCAATGCATACCTGCAGGTGCTCATACAATGCGTTTGTAAAGGATTCTGCAGATTGGGCTGTATTATCCTCCAGCACGGGGCCTTTGAAGTATTCCACCCCAGTCTTCACAAGTGCAAAGTCTGCCTTTGAGAAATCCTTTACAGTGATTACCTTGGCTGGGGGTGGGGACGGGATATGGATATCCAGGGAAAGTTGTTTATGGCCTGATCTTAACAATGATGGTTCTACCTCTGGTGTGGAACATAGAGTCCCCATGTTGGTGATGATCAGGTCCAAGATGTATTCCCCCTTGTGGGTGTGGTGACGGGTTGTACCATAGCACATGGATCCACAAATTGTAGTGGCTGTAGGGTGATGTTGTTGAGGGCCTGAGTAGTATCCCCAGTCAATATTTGTGTACCTAAGTCAACCACTATAATGGTGTGTGTGAAGACCTGCATATCCTACACTGTTCCCAGGAAAGCCAAGTGTGGTTACTGGGTATGGGGGGGGGGGGGTGGTCTGAACTACACGCCAAACCAAAAGGCAGTTTTGCACAATGGTAGTTGTATATGTATGGCCTGTCATGCTTAGTGCAGTGGTACCAGCCCAGAGGTGTGTGTATCTGTGATGTATATGGATACACCCCCTACTTGTGTTGTGTGTTACAAGTCCTGTGGTCACAAAGCATGCTATAGAACATAACCTGGCAGTGCCAGTGTGCATATGTGACCCTAAACTAGGCATCTGTTAATGTACAGATATTGTTAACCCCCATACTGAGGGAAAGTTAAAGATGTACATTCTTCTTTGGAAAGACTGATGATGTCAGCACCCTATAAATACACCAGAAGGGAACTCATCCAGTAATGCGAATAGCGCGCTGTGCTAATGTGTCTCTCTCAAGTATGATAATATAGTTAGGTAGGGGTTTGATCCTGCAAATGCTGTGTGTGTGCAGGGGGGCAAGGGGGTGTGTATGTATGCAATCCTCTGTGAAAGGAATGGCCTTTTTGAAGACTGGGATAACACAATAAAAGATGTACATTCCTCTTTGGAGAGACTGATGATGTCAGCACCCTATAAATACACCAGGAGAAGGGAAATCATCCAATAATGCGAATAGCGCGCTGTGCTAATGTGTCTCTCTCAAGTATCATAACATAGTTAGGTAGGGGTTTGAATCCTGCAAACGCTGTGTGTGTGTGGGGGGGGGCATGTATGTATGCAATCCTCTGTGAAAGGAATGGCCTTTTTGAAGACTGGGATAACACACTAAAAGATGTACATTCCTCTTTGGAAAGATTGATGATGTCAGCACCGTATGAATACACAAGGAGAAGGGACATCATCAAGTAATGCGAACAGCGTGCTGCGCTAATGTGTTTCTCTCAAGTATCATAACATAGTTAGGTAGGGGTTTGAATCCTACAAATGCCATGTGTGCATTTGTCAATGTGTTGTTTTTTTGCTTTTATTATTGTATGACATATTATTATAACAGTAATTTCAATGCACACATCAGGTATGTGTGTGCCACATACAGATATGTACCTGTTACCTTTAATAGTTCCTATGTGTGAAGGCTGCCCCATATAAATACAGTTGTTACCGTTGCCAGCATGTGCCGCAGCTTACAAGACCTTAGGCCATACATGTATGCTGGTGACAATGTAAGCTACTGCAGTGATCTGTGTCCTAGGCTAACTATGTGACACACACCCATGAAAGCTTTGATAGATTAATGTGGGTGAGGGTTCATGTCTGGAGTATATGTCAGACATGTTAAAACACAGCAAAGTCTGTGAGTGATGGGCACCCAGTGTAGGTGTATGGCAACTGTTGCCGATATGCATACAGACACCTTCTTGCTTAGGTGATACACTGAGGGACAATATAATACCTTTGGAAATGTGAATATCACATGTACACACCATTACCTGTTCTACATGATGGGTGCTACCACCTACATGGTACTGTTAGACTACTATGTTAACTACATGCCGATGCCAATGCCACAGTTGTGTTACAGCAATACAGCATGGCTTGGAAAGCAGGTATCTGTCCATATGATACCTTTGGGTTGGTTAGGTGTGTCATGTGTAGAATGCATTGTAGGCCACTGTATGAATTTGCAGTCATGGATGGACATATCCGTAGTGTGTTGGCATGTACGTGAGACTGCTATATGCCAAAGAGTATTGTTCTCAGGGATGTGTGTGGCTCAGTAAGAATATAGTGTAGTACTGCAGGGATATCACTGACACCAGGTTCATACATCTGTGTATCAGTTGAGGAGGCACCATGTCATGACCACTGAATGTCAGGCTATGTAAGCTGTGTATACTACCAGAATGCAGACCATTGACATTTGGAAACCGTACCACCCACAGCATACTGTCAAACCATGTCATGTTCCATGCTAACCATGTTCACAAATGTACACCTGCAACTCAGTGCTGCAAACATCACACATGTACTGTCCACACCCCAACACATGTAGGCACAGGTACACACAACAGCCATGTGGCACATGTGCAGACAGTACATTTTGGGAATTAACACTGGTGTATACAAAACTGCAATGACAAACATAGGTAATGCATCATGCATGCTTGAATATACCCACAACAATATCATTACACTGTACTGTTAACAACATGATAATATTACTACAGTGCTATGTTGTCACCCTGTGCATCAGCAGCATGCTACCCTGTTCCTGCATCAATTTTACAGATGGCAGGAGGTGGCACAGTTTCATCATATGCACAGGGTGTGTACTTGTTTTGCCCGAGTCTGTCATTGACACATCCAATTGACATGTATGTGTGTGTGTGTGTGTTAGTGAGAGACAACAGTACAACAAGTGGCAATGTTGCTGCAATGTGTGTGTGTATGTGTTAGCCCTAGGTGTTAGCATTATGTGTGTGTGTAGGCATTCACGCAGTTCCACCATGTGGCTGCCATATATGGGTGTTTGTGGACAGCCACAGACTGTACCTGCCAGGTCATACAGATCACTGTCTCTGGCCATGGACATGGTACCTGTGCCTGGCAGGGGTACTATGGACAGTATCAGGTACTAAGCCAGACTGGGTACCGTCATCAGAAGCAGTGGGTTGTTGACTGGACACATGTCCCTGCTGGGACTGTCCAGAGCCACATACATGTGGTCTTCTCGGACGGTCTAATGACAGCACAGACCCAGCATTGCTGGGGCTGGTACTGACACTATGGGAGAGGCGGCGGGTTTGTTGTCGTCTGTGATGACTGCCAGCTGATAATGTTGCTGGCATACATCCATGTCGATGCCTCAACCGTCCTGCACTGTCCTGTCTCCTGGACATGTAGTTGTGGAAGAGATCTAATGTGTCCCCCAACGTCTATCAATGACATCGCTGATGTTACGGATGGCAGACACAATGTCACACATAGTGTCATTCATAGCGGTGCGATGTGCTCTAAGCTCCCTCAGACCCTGTCTGGTATACCGTTCCATATATGCCTGTGCCTGCATTACAGCCCGGAACATAGCTGAGGTTGAAAGACCTCTGTGGGCACGTCTGACAGGGGCAGTATGACCACGGATGCTCCCATGAGAACCCCTGGACTTCTGCCTGTGTGGTACCATGTCAGGAATCTGGCAATGGCTGCTGTGATGTGATGCATGTGCCAATGATACCACACTACCCTGGTCAATGCCCACTGTATGCTGTCCCTCAGCTAAGGACATTGGTGACAATGGATGTACAGGCAGGATGACTGCACGCATTGATGGGGTTGACTGCTGTGTAGTGTCAATTGGCTGACCAATGACAGACCCTGTCACACCTCCCTGTGCCATTACACATGTATCATCATAATCACTATCCCCAGCAGTGGCTTCAGGTTCCCTGCTGCACTCCACCACAGCAACATCAGAACCTGTGAGAGGAAGATAGGAAACACAGTTTACAAATGTGTACATGATATTACCACACAGGGCACAGGCACAGATGCACACATGCACACATGCGCACATGTGCAAGGCACACATGCACACATGCACACAGGCACACATGCACACAGGCACACATGCACAGCATACTCCTCAGTACAGCAGATACAAACAAGACACACCTGCAATCCAACACATACACAATACTGTTTTAGGGTGGGTGACAGTATCACAAGGAAAAACATCACTGCACACATGTCAGCAAGCAGATTATGTGTTGCACAGGACCATGCAGTGCAAGTGTGGACAGCCCTTGTTAATAACAGTATACATGTACTTGATGCTTGTGTGTAGTTGTTCAGTGATTGTCTCCACCCTGGGACACAATGTGTACAAGGACATAACAATGTTGTGCAAGTGTTACAAGCTGTGAGTGCATATATTTGCACACACACACACACACACACACACACACACACACACACACACACACACACACACACACACACACACACACACACACACACACACACACACACACACACACACACACAAACACATGACTGCTATGTGTACTTTTTGTGGTCAGCGGAAGTGGATGTGGTGTAGTAACGTGAGACATGATCAACATGCTTCTTGTGGTCAGTCAACAATAATAATGTGTACCAGACAGGCAGCTAGCATGCTGTACCTGATGTGCAGTAACATGACTACATCCACAATTACACAGCCACTTGTTACATGGGTTTGCAAGGTGGCCAGTAGTGAGCATTGCCTAACATGAATGTATTATTTGTTCAAGACTGTTGCACAAAGACATGGTAGGCCTCTACCCCTCAGGTATATTATGTGTGTTGTGTAGATGATAAGTGGGATACTGAAGGGTGGCCATACAGCAGGTGTCATAATTGGACATGTGTAGCAGGCTAAGGTGTAATGTGTATGCCAAACATGTGTGTATTGTGTACATGTGTATCAGGTATGCCTATACAATGTCCAGTACTGTGTTGCCACACATGTGTGTCATGCTCTGTGTATTGCATGTGAGTGGGGCAGCTATTGAGAATAATTGGATATGCATAGTCTCACAGCAAACATGCACAGCATGCATTATGCGTAGGTGTGTTACATGTGCACAGACTACACCTCCATGTGACATGCACATGTCATTAGCAATAGTATTGTTATTACACACTCACCAGCATGGATTGGCTGCCTTGCTGTCACTCCAGAGGGACCTGCAAAAATATGACAGTGATTGCCAGTGACCACAACTGTGCCATTGATACTGTGAGTATGATAAAGTACAGTAGTACAACAGGTGGCTTTCACAGGTGTACAGATTATGCTCAGAATATCAATCTTGCAGAAGAATAGGCAGGTTAACAGCTACACAAACAGTACACATCTCACACATGCATAAACTACCAGTACAGAGATCAGTCAACTACAGATATGGCATGTAACCTGCGCGCTCCATTTCAATATGCTGGGTGGCTTCGGCCTCCATGATGACACATTTTTGTGGATGTTGCTGTTGTTGGCCTGGAGCCACAACACTTAGGAGGTGCTCCTCCACACTGGTGAGGGGGGGTGGATAGGTACCCCACCGCCTGTAGCAAGCTGTTGTCTGTGAATATCAGACGCACGCTGCCGGACATGTCTAATTAAATCACTGCAGTGATGGCATACCTGCGCATATGTCCGGTTATGCATGCCTATGTCATTTCCCCGATGGACAAGATCTTGCCACAGTGCAGCCCTCTCATGCTGGTTCTGGCTGGTCCTGGAAAACAGCACACAGTAATTCTGCACCAGGCTCTGGTGGATCTCCTGATCCTCTGCTGCTGTATATGGTGGGTTTCGCTGATGCACCATCACCCTGGAAGGAAAAGGAAAATATGTGAGCAAGTCATGTGGCACACTTAATATTCTAATGTACTGATATCACTTAACTGCCATATATAGCATCTGTCTATCAAGGGATACACATGTTTGATACCACATATCAGTGCTCAGCCAACAACTGTGTGACAGTGCCTGCCACACTCTATACAACAAACTAGTATACACAAGCACTCGGCACACTGTGTGGGATACAATGCACAACCTCACACTGGGGGTATGTATCAAGCTAATTGATGAAGAATATTGTCATCCCGTGCAATGAATGCAATGCACATTTACAGTTTCAACGGTAATCCACCCAAGTCTTTGATGCCATACCCCTACCTGACATATGTGCACAGTTGTTACTATAGCCAGCATACTGCTGTCACAGAGTATACATGCTGCCAGGTACACACGTACCCTGTAACACACATGTGATTGCGGCCATGGTACAGGCATCATTACACACACTTTACACATACATACAACACACAAATGTATGACAACACAGATGAGCATTAACTGTGTACCTTATAGTACTGTGTGCCCCTACTTACAGATACCTATGCATGAGGTATGTAATCTGTGCAGACTAAAGGAAACAAACCAGACAGTGTAACCAGGGAATGTGAACATACATCATACTGTAGTGTTTAGGCCTACAACATCAGGTAGTACAACAGTTCATATGTGAGCTGGTTTCAACAGCAGTACCACTTACTGAGCATACATGTATTGCTTCTGCCTACGATAGGACACCGCAGTTGTACACAGGGAAGTACGGCACAACATATGCCAATCTACTATGTTTGCATCCCGATAACTGACACATCTTTCTCTGGCCTCACACCAAGGACACCAACTACCATGACAGACACAAACTCACACTAAGCTATCACACCTTTACAGACCTTGCAGTCAGTGTCACACTCATTCAACGTCACATAGCTGGTATTGCACTGAGTACATGTGTGTGTGCATTGTGTCATAGGTAGGTACTATGCTATTGGCCCTGGGCCCAGAGCAGCCTAGCCATATGCTACCCTGCCCTTTGGGACACATGTAATGTGATTTTACTTGCTCCTGTGAAATGGTTACACAGAGGTGACTCACAGGGCATATTACCTATCTCCATAACATTCATCAGGGGTATGTATGACATCTACAAATAAGGAGCCTTGTTTGTTAATGCTGGGTGGTTTAGTCCAGGGTATGGCATATTTGTGTATAGAAACCTGTACCTCCAGCATGTGATGTTTAGTGCGGTGACAAGGATTAGGGCCCTAGGTCATGTAGGCTGAATGGATTGTGAGGTGTTGCCATGGTGGTTGGCCAACTGATATGGGTGTGACATAACTGTGTATGTCCAGCAGTGGTAACCTCTGTGTAGGAAGTATGCAAGGCACTCTAGCTGTGGTTTTGAGAGTCAGTCTGCATAGGGAATGTGTTTGAGGGCATTATCAGTCTTTGTTAGGTATGTCTGTGGCCTTTCCACTTGCTGTAGTTCTCATGGGAGGTACATACTGCATAGGACATTGTGAGGTGTAGAGGGGTACACTGACTTACATTTCCCAGCTGACACACCTTTTGTGATGACACGTACCATGTACAGGGATTACAAGACTAGTGTGCCACTGTAGATATCAAAGGGGAGGCTATTCTACACCTGTGTCCCATGTTCCCTTCTGACACCTCCAGTGGTAGGTGGCCAACCTCCTATGTGGTAGTTAGTGGGTAACATGTTTTGGAATGGGGTATGGTACTGCGGTATCAACACTGGTGTTCAGTCCATGCCTTGGTCACCAGGCACCTGTTGCAGTACATCTGCCCCCATGTCCCCCTCTCTCACTCTATATATATATAAATATATATATATACATATACATTTACATATAAATTTATATATATCAATATATACATATCCATATATATATAGTTCTCATCCTATCTTGAAAACCGACAACAAGCAGTACTATGGAAAAATTCTCTATCTGCTCTACTACCCATCTCTCTAGGAGTACCTCAAGGATCTATACTAGGCCCACTCTTATTCTCTATCTTTATCAATGATCTTCAATCATCTATCCAAAACACTACCTGTATACAATATGCAGATGATTCCACCATTATTTGCACAGCCTCCACTCAATCTGAACTCCAGTCACTGACACAATCTACCTTTTCTACCGTCGAACAGTGGTTCTCAAAAGATGTCTACTACTCAACCCCAAGAAAACAAAACTTTTACTATTCTCACCTACCCACAAATCTTCTCAACTAAACTTTACTATTACCGCTAGTGACAACTCCCTCATCTCCCCTGACTCCACTACCAAACTGCTTGGTGTCACTATTGATAATAATCTCAGCTATGATTATCACATCAATAACACTATAAAAGCAGTTAATAAAAGATCGGTTCACTGTACAGAATTAAACCCTTCCTTACTCCAGAATCACGGACCACCTTAGCACAATCACATCTTATCTCTACCCTTCTGTATGCTTCCTCCATTTACACTAACCTCTCTAAAAGCAACCTTAGGAAACTGTCTACATCCTACCACAACATAGCACGTTTTGCCACAGCATCTCAGTATAGAACACACCACTGTACAAACTTAAAACAGTTACACTGGTTGGAACTTCCTAATAAACTTATCTATCAACAACTAGTAGTAACACATAACATTCTATATCAACCATCTAAGACACCTGCTCTGAGTAACCTCTTGACCCCCTATAATAACTTGAAACAACTGCGCACCGGCGAAAAGCTACAAGTCAACACAACCAGGATCACAAATTCTGCAGGTAACTGCCTTTTCTCCAACTCTGTAGGCAAAAGATGGAATAACCTCCTCACACATTACTGCTCTTGGCTCCTTACATCTTTTAAAACAACTTTTTTTACATCTGACCAACTTCTGGCTTTGCTCTTGTACCAACCCAGACTAATCTACTTTATTCTTTTTACTATCAGAATTTCTTATTTCAAAACTATCTTTCTCTGTCAACACAAATGACATTACAACTGTATGACTATACTATTTCTATTGCTCTCAAAAAAAAAAAAAAAAATATTTGTTGTCTGTTATAATTATGTATATACATTTTAAAATGAGTAATTACCCTATTCTCATACAATAGTACTGTAAACAATTAATGCCTTTCTCAATACGTAGAAATTACTATATGTTTTGAATTACTTTATCTAAACTAATATGTATGCATTGTTGCCCACTGTCTGAGTTTCTCACATTTATTGTAATTGTTTAATCTCTATTACCTTATTTTAATCTGTGGAGCTTTTCTCCCCGGGCCTCCACTGAAAATGGAAATTATCCAGCTGGACTAGCCCGGTCAACAAATGTAAAATAAATAAAATAAATAAATAAATCTCTATCTGTACATACCTCTCTATCTATGTACATATATATATATATATATATATATATATATATATCAATATATAGATATATGTATATATAGATATATGTATATATAGATATATGTATATATATATATATATATATATATATATATATATATATATATATATATATATATATATATATACACACACACACACACACACACACACTTCTAAACATCCATTGCTGTACATATACGTGCACATGTAGGCACATAGACTGCCCACCTTTCATGGTGGGAATATCACTTCTGAAACAGTTGTGAGACATACCATTCTGTAATGATATTGCACAGTGTTGTGCATAATGCATTATGCTGTCCTCGGGCCATATAGCTGTAGCAGGCCTCACTGCCTCAGTCCCACAGAAGTTCACCACCACATGACATATACCTGCACTGCATGCTGTCTTCAATGCCACACACTACAACCTACATTGATATGTGCACATAGCAACCTTCAACTACGTATGTATGTCCAGCCTACACTAACAGTTGCAGTATGTCCCTTGCCCTATGCACACCTGCATATACATATAGATACAGACTGCTAACACATATGGAGGGTTCACAGTATGTGGATTATTAGATTATGTAGTTTACATTACCTTTGTCTCTGACATCTTTTTTCTGCTGGCTGGCTTGCTGGCTGTTTTTTTTTTTTTTTATTTTTGGTCTCTGTCTCTATCTCTCTCTCTCTCTCCCTCCAGTTGCTGCAATGCTATTACTGCATGTGTGAACTGGCAGTACAGGCTGCTTTTGTAGGTATCTGCACATGTGCATGTGATGACCTCTGCACCAATTGGTGGCTAGCATTTAGTAACTGCATGCAGCTGCTGTTTGGTAATTGCAGTTCTCACTGTGATTTCAGGACACTGTTATAAAATAATAGGTTAGGTAGGCGTAGGTCTTTCAGTTTTGCAAGGTGGGGACCATGCTGGTTTGCTGTGGACACTGTTGTGTGAGTCAGAAGGTTGGTATATCTCTCATATCTAACGCTGTGTTGTAGCCACTGTAATGCATGTTGTACTGAAACCTGACTGTTGCTTCTTCCAGTTCACTCTTCTCAGTGTGTATGTTAACTCACACCTGCTGATGCTAACACTGTTTACATGGGAGTACGTACTTACCTGTGGGATTTGGGGATTAACTGGCATATAACAGTAGTTCTTGCAATGTGTTGCTATGGCTTTTGTATTTTCCCTTTACATTCACTCCTTGAATGCCTGATATTTGTCTTTACTGGAATGTGTTGCTATGGCTTTCCTATTTTCCATTTACATTCACTTCTTGTAATGCATGATATATTTCTTTCAGCACTAAGTTCTTATATGTTTGTTGTGGCTTGGTGGCACTTCATGCAGTCTGGTGAGCCCAAGGTCTGGGGTTTGACACTTACAGGGGTATTTTATTTTGCTGCTGAGCAGTACTAGGGCCTTATCATACAGAGTGAATAAGGCACGTTTAAACAGTTGTAAGCAGGAAGTCAGTGGGGACACCAGCTAGGGATGTGCAGGCTGGGTGTAGTTAAGGTCCATAGCTGCACATTTCTTTAACTGCAATAGCTGTACACATGTTCGGCATTTGCTGTGACATTTGAAACCTTCCACCCCTGAGAGAGGGGTGAGGACAACTAAGTATATTGTACTAACAATTATGAATATCAGGCACATGCAGTGCTTGTGAACTGCTATACTGTCATTAGTATATTAGATGGCTACATCCTTTGATATTTCTGTGTTGTACTCCTACATAAAGGCATGCTTGTGGAAGTAATTCTACAGCTATTTGCAGAGTATGTAACAGCAGACAGGGAACTACCAGATGCTGTAGATATAGGCAGACATTTGTGTACTCAGTATCCCCTTGCATTGGTAAGAGAAAATGCATACCACACTCACTCACCAGCTAAGGGCTTGAAACCTTCCTCCTATGCACATACATATAGTAACATTGATGCCAGGCAACTCATATAACCTGTACCTGCCCATGAATTGGCTGTGTGCTGCGTGCATCAGACAGAGTCAGCCTTGCACTAAGACCATGTCAACTGCTGCATATACAAGTTAAGTCTTGAACCAGGAGTGTATTATGTAATAATTTGAATGAGTTGCATAGCCTTGTATTTCACTAATTGGTACTGTAAACAAGTAAAAGGTGAGAGATTGTTACAGAAATTATCTTAAAATTGGACAGCAGAGATTTATGTGAATTACATGTGTCCATTATTAAGTAGTAGGCCTCAGGTATCAAAGATTCATGCAGCCATACCTCTCAAAAGTACTGATGATCACTGTGTGTCCTCAGTTTAGCACCATACAGTTGTATTAGAAAATCATTACAGAGAGAAGTTAGAAAGTAATGATACACATTACAGTTTCTGATTTCACAACCCTCACAGAATCATTCACAATAAAGTTGGGAAATTGTGATGCTATCAACTGTCTAACTTTCCAAGGCCAATATAAGTCAAAGGTAAAATTATGAGTTCAACACCACAAATGCAGATATATTAAGCACTAAGTCATCGATGCAACCTGAACATCAGACACAAAGCTTATGTATCCATGAATCCAAAAGATAGAAAACAGGGATATGGCACAGTTCTCATCACTTGCAAATGGTGTTGTGTAGGAGGGCAGGAGGCCTAGGCTGACACAAAAGGTCAGTGAGTGTGTGTGAGTAAGAAAGATAAGCAGGCAGACATTTAGATAAACCAATAAATGGCCAGTGAGACAAAATGAGTCTTAAGCTGCACAGCTGAATCATATAACTGTTTTGTGTGTGTGTGTCTGTAAGGGTCCCCCCAGGTGAAATTGGTGTGTGAGTGTCTTAATAAACACAGCCAAGCTTTGTGCTCGCTCTACATCTTACTATATCAGACAGATGTGATCCATGCATGGTAGAGGTGGCAGTTCATCGTTATCATACCAGACCATGAGAACTGGCACTACTAGATGTTGCACTGGCATGTCCATGACCACGGTAATATGTACTACTGATACCTGAATGTGACTGATGTCTGCTGGATGAGCTACCTTCACTGGGATGCCCAGGACTATGACTCCATGATCTGCCATGTCTGGGTGTGGACAGCACACTCAATGATGGACCAGTGGAATTACTGTGATCGGGCATGGCCACTTTGTCTAATAGTAGATGATGTGGCTGACCTACGCCCACAAGGATGCCATTCCACTCACAGCAGATGTTCCATCACAGACAGTGCTCGTTCCACCACAGACACCCTTCTTTCCAATGTGTCAATCATCCGATCCAGGGAACTGGCAACATGGTGAAGGAAGTCACATATGTCAGCCTGCGCTATATTTACAACCCTGAGCATTTGTCAGGAGCACCTATGGGAACATGTCTATTTATCCATGCTGGCCCTAAACATACATTGAGTGGCACAGGAAGAGACACCTAGACCAGGTGGAAGAGGGCCATCAGGGCACCCCTATCTATCCTCCCGCATGGCACCTCACACATACTTTGGCTATGGCCAGACTCAAGAGCTACTGAAGCCACAGTAATGACACTTCCCTGATCAATGGCCTCCTCCACCTGTCCAGTATCTGTGGGGTTACTGAAATGGGTAGGTGTAGGCCTACTATCTGTGTCCAGTGGAATTGCAGGGGTTAGCTGTATGTCGAGCTCAGTGTCAGATTCACCCTCTGCACCCACCAACTGCACCTCAGTTTGGCCACCATCATCATCAGAGTCTGCTGATACACTGACATCAGGTGGCAGAGGCATGATCACCTGTGATAAAAAGCAACATACACAGGAAAAAATAACACCCACACTACTCTATTCCAATATATGCTAACAAACTAACAGTGGTGCCACTGTTGCAGATAGTGCAGTAATACACACAGCAAGCCTGTCATCAATAGCACTTACTAAATTATTTCTTTAAATTGCTCAGCAGTACTGGCATAAAATGTTTGGCTTACCATCTGCAGGTGAGATTCTCCTCTGTAACCCAGATGGTCCTGGAAGAAGTTAATCAAAAAGTAAGGGCAACATCATCACAATTAACAGTAACACAGGGGTAATACTTTTACTGCTTTATATGTCCATTAACTATACTTTCAATAAGGTTGTGGCTGACAACTATGACCTAAGCTAATAACTATAGCAATCTTCAATCTCCCCTAAAAAGAACTCGTGTGACATAGAAGTGATGTACTGATTTCAATTATTACTATACAACAGTATTCAACTGTTGAGATACCAAAGCATACGTAGAAGCTTCTCCTGGGATATGCTGGCTGTCACTGAAGCTGTTGAACCAACATCCACAACATGCTGTACTGCACTTTCCTGGGAGATGTCTCAATCCATGATTTTGGCCAGGAACTCTTCATTCAGTGTTAGTGATCGCTCCACAGCAGGTCCTCCCCTGGTAAAAATCTGGTCATGGCCCACTGCAGCTGCTCTCCTCCATGAAGATATGATCATGTCAGTGATCTTATGGTGCACCTGCTTATATGTCCTGCCATGGCCACCTATGTCATTCACATCATCATATGTCCTGCCATGGCCACCTATGTCATTCACATCATCACAATCTGGCACCAAATTGGCCTTCTCTGTGCCATATCTCTCCATCCCTTTTCAAGCAGGAAGGCACTTTCTTGCCGAAAGGCATCCTTTATGACCTGATTTTCAGCATCGGTGATGAGGTCTCCAAAGACTGACATCCCAGGGTGGCATACTACTAGGTTTCCCAAAAGACAACAGAAGGATAATGCAAGTATCATGTAACTATAAATTAACTGTTCACAGACAAAATAGAAAAGGTATCCACTCAGTATTACCCTTCTGGAGAAACATAAAACAGTCTAGAGAGGTGACACACTAGCAACAGACAGGATGCAAAAAATGTGAGTAACAATATTTATCCCTGTTTGAGCAAGAACAGTAACTCAGCCTTGCTCCTCCCCAAAATAAGAGGCAATTGACACATTTTACTAACAAACCATCTTTGAAATGCTAAAAGTGCTATCAAAGGAACTGTCCCTAAAACATTTATGCATATTTATTACAGAGCATTTCATTTTCATAAATGGGCATTTACTTATACCTGTGAAAGGGCTTGCCCATGGCATCAGTACACTTCTAACTAATGCATACAGATAAAAGTGTAAAAGCCTTTTCTCAGATTTCTTTAATACATTCCAACATATGCAGTGCGTAGCTGACAAAATGCAAGCATATTATCTGAAGTTCAGTAATCCTCTGTGCAGATATATCCCAAAGAAATAGTGTATGTTCAGTCCTCTCTACATAAACTAATCTCCTCTCCATCAGTTTGAGTACCTACATGCTTGCCTTTTTATATGGTGTAGATTCAGGGCTGTTAGCATGATGAAGATGCAAATGAGGTTTGAACCGATTAGAATTGTTGAATTTCAAATACTTGGATCCATGTAGGAGATGTAAACAGAGTGCAGACACTCTCTCAGTGTTTGTTTATAATAGATTGCAGCTGCAAATGATCACTGGTTGGGAGAAGGAAATTACAACAGCCATGCAACTACAAAGTGTTAGATGTAAGGTTGGAAATGTAAGTAAGCAGCACATAATTTGCAGGTTATGCACTTTAACAATCTGCTCTTCATTTGTTGGCAACCGCATATGTTATTAGTTCCAGTTAATATCCTCATACATGTTAAGGCCAATGATATTGAATAGTTTACAGACCGCATGTCTCAGATTACTGGTCAGATAACCAAAGAATGACCAACAGACACAGAGAGGTAAGACAGAGCTGTATATTTGCAAGCAATAATCATAACAGGTTGTGTGATGACTAAGTGCACTACATCCAAGAATAATAAATGTACTGATAATAGTTGTATGGTTTCGTATTACTGTAGATGATGTTAAAGTTGGTTGTGTGCAAAATTATTTTAGTTCCTTGCTGCTAAGCTGTTTATGTGACAAAGAGGGATAAGGCACCCATTCTCTGTTCTGAAGGTTCACTGGAGTGAGAGTTCATATCCAGATTTGTGTATACATATCTCATGTGAACCGTCATTTTCTAGTGTGTATGTCATCAATTGAGTTTTCCTTATTTCAGCTAGTTGTCCCTTTTTTCCCCTTTTCTGTCTTGCTTTTTCTTTTTTTCTTTTTTGGGGGGTGGCTAGTGTTTGCATGATGTAGTGCTTAGCACGATTACAGGAATAGAGGAAATGAATGGCAAGTTTGGCTGTGCTTATCTCCTTCTCGCGAAGCATGATAGAGCGCAAACTGGACAACTGGACCATCCAGGAAACAGACAGAACACCTGCAGGCAGCCAAAACCAGAAGCCAGATACTTTCAATTAATTGTGTTGGGCATGGTCCAAACCCATTAAGAGGCATTGTGTGATGGTTAACACAGAGACCTTAATAATGATTAGTACATTAGGAAATGTGATGTAACTTATCCTGTAGCAGCAGGTGTTAAGTGTAAGGCTGGAGTGAGGATGGTCCTGGGTTATAGTAGAGGGTGTGTAACCTTTTTTTACTGTTGTAACATTGCAGTTTACAGAAATGAACTAAGCGCTATTTCGACTGTCTTGTGGCAAAAGCTGTAAGTGTAGGACTGCCATACATATGGTCCTGGAGTCTAATACAGGATATTTCATGCACTTTTACTGCTGTTCCACTTCAAATTATATTCACTCTCAGTTATAACACTTTAGATAGTGGAGTTGATAATGACACACTATTAATGAATTCATTTATTTATTATCAGATTTATTATGAGATGTATAACTGATGGTATACTGTGTACTATAATTCTGTAAGTACAATTTTGCTGTCTGAGCTTGCATGGACTTCACATTTGCCTACGATACATACACAGCTGGCTCTATATCCATTAACCATGTCAGGTCACACACATACATGTGTAACAGCTCATACTGTCACCTGCATTTATGTATGATGCCTGAATATGCCTGAACAACACTTCTTCTGTGGCAAAGAGGGAAAATCAGTACTGTGGAAGTCAATGTTTTGTCCCATATGCCTAGGTTTGAATCCCACAGAGTAAAAATCAATTTTCTCCTTCCTCACTACTTGGCACTGCTGCTCTTGATGCACCATCACACATCACACAAATGCATAGTGAGGTCATGAACACTGCAGTAAATGTGATAAATAGAATTGGCAGGAAAGCATCAGTCCCCATTGCTCTAGATCTGCTAGTAGATAGACATGGCAGACATTAGTGGGGAAGGTGCCAGTATTAGGACACAGACGTGCGATATCTAAGAATCCAGTGTATTGATTGGATTCCTATTAAAGCACCACAGCCACAGGCTTCTGCAGGGAGACTATTCTGGCTCCCAGTACAAGTCTAGGGCTTGGGATAGTTTAGCCCGGGCTGCATCCAGTGCCACTAGTATCCAATGCACTGGTGAACAATGTAGGCATAATTTCAGTGACCTACAGAGGAGGAAGATGGATACATTTGACTGTTGGATTGAGGAATTTTGGACTGAGGACATTCCACATCTGTGGAAGTATCAATTTGAGAGAGTACTGGAAAGACTTAGAAAATTGAATATAGTCTGGATTGGTACGCATAACGATCTTCTGTTCTTTTCTTTCCCCAGCTGCCAGTGATCAGGAATGCAATGTCTGAACGCACAGGGCTAGATTGATGAGACTGATTTAAGCATGTGGTATATATGCAGCAAAAGAGTAGTGATATTGTACTATTAAATGTTAAAGATAGCTCATTTGCTATTTTATATAGTTGTATCAAACTAAGCCTGCATATCTCAACTGTAAAAGCAAGCATGCATTAATTAGTCTGTAGCACAAACCAATTGTAAGAGTCCAATATCAGACTTTAGTCAGAGGTTGTGGGTTCAAATACCTCACTTTGCAACTACACAATACTGTTATTTCTTCAATAATATTTACATTAAATTAAAACCTTTATACCAGTGGCACAAATGCCCTGCTGTAAACTATCTGTATAACTGGAACACGCATATGTGCAAAATATATGCATATTTCAAGGATTACTTGCTGCATTCCAAAGTATACTGTGCTGTTAGGAGGTGGTAGACTTGCATGTAAAAGTTAAGCTAAAATAGAGTTGTATAAGTGTATTAATATATTGTATGTCACATATGAAGGTACTAATCTTCTCTTTTTTTCTCTCACCCCAACCATTTTCTCTCTTTTTAATTTTCTTTATTTTAATTTTATTTTATTTTAAATATTTTTATTTTATTATTAATTTTTATAAATGTATTTGTATTTTATTTTCATTTATTTCTGTTTTTATGTTATTTTTATTTTATTTTATTTTTCTTTTCTTTTTTTATTATATATGATCAAAGTGTGTACATCTCATCAATGTGTGCCACATCACTAAATGCTCCACAGACCAGCAAGATAGGCCATCTCCATTGGATCAGCCTGCCCCCACTCCAACAGCTGCAGCACCAAGTCCCAGCATGTCTGGCAGCCAATCCAGCAGCACTGCCTCTGCTACCGCTGCAGTATCTGCACCCTCAAGTATTCCTGCACTGGAGGTTGGTCCAGAGGTACCCTCTGGAAGCAGTGGCGAAGGAGGTGATTTCATCACCTGCAGTGAGTTGACAGAGATGGTGTATAGGGTGGTGCACCACACAGTTGGTGCATGCCTACACTGGCTAGAGAGGCTGCTCTCCCTCATTTTGCATAGTACTAGGAGGAGGACATGTAAAGCACTGCAGCCACCACCAGAGTGAGATGACAGTGATGGCAGTCCAGTGGGTGGGGATTTGATTCTCATGGTCTCCCAGCTTGATGAGCATGGGTTCAGGATGTTCCCACCCTCATCACAATCATGTTGTCCCCAACCTCTTGTGTCCATCACCATCCCTGACTCATCTTGTTTGTCTTGTCTGACTGCATTTGCTTCCTCACCTACCCAACTTACATGACCCAGCATTCCTGTCTCTGTGAAATAAAAATTAAATGGGCACCTGTCCCACAAAAAAAATAAATAAATAATAAATTTTAAAAAATCACCCCATACATAGCTCTCCATTCCACATAATTGTCTTCTTAACACACTTGATTCAGTCCAATTGGCTATACAACATGATTGTGTTGTGGGCATTCCTCTCTCTGGAGGTGACAGCCAAATTCAGTTAATCTTTTGTACATGGTAAAGAAATGGATAGTTATGGTTATTTCCTCCCTCCCTCCTGCACATTCCTGTCCTGCTTTCACTTTGTTTTCCCCCTGCCTGCTCCCCATTTTACCTGTTTCTTATCTACCCCATTTCACCATTTTATTCTGGTCAAAACATAAAAATCACACACAACACAAATAAGTTGCTGGAAAAGCAATGGAACCCTTCCCTTTTTGGGCTCCATGATTGCGTGGAGGTGAATATCATGCAGTAACATGTAGCATTTGTGAGTGGTGGTAAACAGATGCAGTTACTTCCATGCAATGTCATTTAACACAGCTGCGCTATACCACTTAACACAGCTGCACTATACCAATACACAGCAACACGTGTACTATAAAGAATTCATGTCACTACATTATTACTCTGTAATTTAAGCTATTTAAAAGTATTCGATATACCTGGATTCAAACCCAGTACCATCTGGCCCCAAAAAGTAATTAATAAATGCATGTGCTGCCACAGAGTCAGTTAAGATGTGTTTCATAAACTCAGTACTGTCAGACATAAGCAATGCAGCTATTGTTTGCACACTTCTTAGCTACCTGCAAACATGTGTATCTTGCATGCGTATACTTTGCCAACCATTGGACAAACCCGCTGCTCACCTCACTATGGAAATGTAGATATTATTTTGTTTTAATGCTGTTTACTGTCCATTTCCTGTCTATGACATGAAATTAAATGTGGAAACTTTACAGACTGGTGCACTATCTAAAAATATGTGACATATTTACATGTGTACATGTACACCCCACCCCAAGCACTGCAACCCTGGTATCTCAGTACTTTTTCTACATATATATCACCTACACTACAAAATGTAATATCAAATGCTGTGTGATATGCAATGCACATCAATCTGGTAACATGCAGAACTACAACTATTGAGCCATATGCCTAAAATTCCTTATCTGCAAGGCTAGGGAAAGAATCAGTAGGGACCTTATCCACAGGGACACCGCTGACTTTCAACACACTTTACCCGACCCATCTTCTTTTTGTCAAAGGTAGAGCTTGCTTATTGTACCTTGTGGACTTCTTTGACATTGAGTCCAAAGACCTGGATGAGGGATAACAAGACATACCACCTATGTGCAGTTATCCAAGGCCTTTGACACTATCCTCCATTCATGTCTCATAGTCAAGATCTCCCATGTCAGAATTAAGCCATACAGTAGTAGATGGATAGCCAACCATCTCACAGGTAGAACACAAACTCTCAAAGTTGGGGGCTGCACTTCCACTGCTATCCACTTACCATTAGAATACCACAAGGATTTCTGCTGGGCCATCAACTGTTTGAAAACTATGTCCACAAAGAGTGGGCGATGGTAGATGGCCTGTGGTTTACCAAGATTACAGATGACTGTTAACTAGATGCACTGTATAGAGTCCTCCAGTGAGGGCAACATGGCAGGCATTAGTGGGATTGGTGCCAGGGGGCTGACACACACAAATGATTGGTGCCAGACTCATGGACTGAATCTTAAGCATACAATGCCTCATTGTCCCCTTTGACAGCGAGGTACCCATGCTAATTATGATATACATAGAACCTCTCTAAGCTCATACACAGTGTTCTGAGACTTGGAAACACATATTGTTAGCAATCTAAACTTTCATAACTGTGTCCATAGTGGTGACACACACATTCTCCATTGCACACCTCACACATATGGATATCACATCCAAGACCAGGGTAGTCATACCTCTACTGTACTCTTCCCTTATCAGACCACTAATTGAGTACACTGCTCCCATCTGTCTGCATCTCACCAGACACCTGCAGCAATTGGAGAAAACACAGGTTAGTGGCTGGAAGAATCCAAGTCCTCCAAACATGACATACATGGAAAGACTTAAAGACCTGTCACTGTACTCAGCATCATGCAGGCTCCTAAGAGATGACCTATGCCTCTCCTACAGAGCAGTCTCAGACCATGCCCACTGGAAATTCTAGACATGTGCACATCAAATGTGACAAGAATAACTTGCCACAGGGTTATAAACCTAGCCTGTGACATAAACAGAACATGGGAATACAGACATATCACACAGTGATTCCCACTCCTCTCTAGTAGGCTCCCACTGCATGTGAAGCACTGCTCCTCGATGACCCTGTTGAAGTGCAACCTTGAATACTAGTTGGGTGATTGTAAAGTCACCTCTTGGGTGGCAATTATGTCCCACATGGAGAGGAACAGTTGATGCTGCTCACAAAGCTGCTCTGCTAACAATGACCATTTAACTATGCTCAGTTATGGTACTTCTGTTTTTACAAAGCTAGGCTTCTAAACACCATAGGGCAATTAGGCAACTAGCCTCCTATGAACATATGAGAGCCTCCCAACATCTTGTCTCCCACATGGCCTGCTGATGTCATGTACTATAAGTTGACCTGCACTCTTGTAAAAGTCAAACTTGTGCCATGACCCTTGAGTAAAGTACTGTTCTCTGTAGTCTGTTTACTTAGATAGATAGGGGTTCTGTTGTCACTGCAGTCAAGTGTGTGTGTGTGTGTGTGTGTGTGTGTCTAGACAGAAGAGCAGAAGTGTGTATCCTACAGTTACTGCTCTAATGCCATGGAGTGCTAGTATTTTGATAATTGCACATGCTTACATATCCATTTCATGCAGGCCATCCAACCTCTTGTGTCCCATACGGCCTACTGATGTCATCTACTATAAGACCAGCAGTCTAGTAAAAATCAGTCTTGTGCCATAGTGCATGTGTAAAGTACTGGGTTTTGTAGTCTGTACACTTAGATAGGTAGGGGTTCTATTCTCACTGCAGTCAGCTTGGTGTGTGTGTGTGTGTGTGTGTGTGTGTGTGTGTGTGTGTGTGTGTGTGTGTGTGTGTGTGTGTGCTCTTGCTTGTCATTACAGAGAGCATTTTACACCAACATGTAGGATACTGTTATTAGCACATTCTCTTCAACAGACACTGCTGAAGCCATCAGCCATATCTGATTTGTGGATATGCAGTACTCCCACCAGGGCAAGATCAGAGACTGACCTAGAGGCCAGGCAGTTGTCACCTCAGCCTTTTCAAGACAGAATACAGTGACATGGCTTTCATAGCTTTTAATCTATCCATATACATAATGGCATGGTTACTAGGCCCTGTGTTTTCTTGATGAGAAAGCCTCTTGGTCTCTCCAGCTGCTGCATTTATCTGGTGAGGGACATGAAAAAGACATCATTATAGTCTATTAGTGTTCTGATGAGGGTTGGGTACAGTGCTATAATACAGTCCTAAGATATGAATATGATAGCATGACTTGAATGTGCACAACATAGGCTTTCAATAACAGTGTGGACACTTGGTGGTCGACGTTCAGATTGCAATCTACATGTGTTGCAGGGCATGCATCACTGGGTTTCAGCATAGCAGGACTGTTGTCAATGCTGTGATTAAAATGGAATAGCACTTTTCAGATAGACAACATAGACAAGACACATTTCTGCATTAATTTGTAGATCATGAGGTTTTGTCACCAATCATTTGTCCGTGTTAGCTCCTGCTGTACTATGTTATCATCACTGGTGGACTCAATGATTGTAACCAGTATGCATGTGCTAGCCCCTCCTGTAGTATGTTACCATCATTGGTGGTCTCAATGATTGCACCCAGTATGCATGTGTTAGCCCATCCTGTAGTATGCTACCATCACTGACAGACTCACTGATTGCACCCAGCAGGCATGTGTTACCCCCTCCTGTAGTACGTTATCATCATTGGTGGTCTCAATGATTGCACCCAGTATGCATGTGTTAGCCCCTCCTGTAGTATGTTATCATCATTGGTGGTCTCAATGATTGCACCCAGTATGCATGTGTTAGCCCCTCCTGTAGTATGTTATCATCATTGGAAGACTCCGTGATTTTACCCAGTATGCATGTGTTAGCCCTCCTGTAGTATGTTATCATCATTGGTGGGCTCAATGATTGCACCCAGTATGTATGTGTTACCCCCTCCTGTAGTATGTTATCATCATTGGTGGACTCAGTGATTGCACCCAGTATGCATCTGTTAGCCCCTCCTATAGTATGTTATCATCATTGGTTGACTCAGTGATTGCACCCAGTATGCATGTGCTAGCTCCTCCTGTAGTATGCTATCATCATTGGTGGACTCAATGATAGCACCCAGAATGCATGTGTTAGCCCTTCCTGTAGTATGTTACCATCACTGGCAGACTCACTAATTGCACACAGCAGGCATGTGTTACCCCCTCCTGTAGTATGTTATCATCATTGGTGGACACAGTGATTGCACCCAGTATGCATGTGTTAGCCCCTCCTGTAGTATGTTATCATCATTGGTGGGCTCAATGATTGAACCCAGTATGCATGTGTTAGCCCCTCCTGTAGTATGTTATCATCATTGGTGGTCTCAATGATTGCACCCAGTATGCATGTGTTAGCCCCTCCTGTAGTATGTTATCATCATTGGTGGGCTCAATGATTGAACCCAGTATGCATGTGTTAGCCCTCCTGTAGTATGTTATCATCATTGGTGGGCTCAATGATTGAACCCAGTATGCATGTGTTAGCCCCTCCTGTAGTATGTTATCGTCATTGGTGGACTCAGTGATTGCACCCAGTTTGCATGTGTTGGTCCCTCCTGTAGTATGTTATCATCATTGGTCTGATATGCATGTGTTAGCCCCTCCTGTAGTATGTTATCGTCATTGGTGGACTCAGTGATTGCACCCAGTTTGCATGTGTTGGTCCCTCCTGTAGTATGTTATCATCACCTCCTGTAGTATGTTATCATCATTGGTGGACTCAATTGCATCCAATATGCAAGGATCTGCAAGCCTGGAAAGGCAAAGTCCATATAGTTTAGACTGAACCATTGAGAAATACAGTCCAAACAATGAAGGGCCAACTACACATCCTTAGAGCTTGCCACTGGTGACAGCTGTACTGGTACAGGTTGATTCACCAACTTTCACACTGTGTGTTCTGTCAGTGAGCCAATTGGTTACCCATTTATTGACATAAGGATAAATCCCCAGCTGAGAGGGTTTCTCAGTGATACCTACATGCTGGATTATGTCAAAACCCTAGGCCAGATCATGATAGGTGGTATGCACTGTCTTACCTTCATCATGGCCTGTCACACAGAATCAATGGGCTGTGACAACATCACAGATCAACTATGGCATGACTCAGGACATACACCTTCTTGATATGGTTGAAGCCCCACTTCAACAAACCCTCCACATGGGCTATGTTCCAGTAGAAGGCTGTACATCAACATGCGCCCATCTGAGTTGGGAGACAACACCTTATGCATGCATGTAAGGAGACATCCTGAATCTCCTCAACTGTGAGGTAGATCAACATGTCATCATGGACCTCTTCTAAATGGACACAGTAATATTCCAGCTGTGTGCAACAGACCTGTGTAAGACGTTAATGCTAAATCATATCTGTTACATCTGACAGATGTCCTCAAAGTGGTCACTGAGGGCATGTATGATGACAGCAGTATCATCCTGTGGAACTTGACCAAGTCAAGGCATTTGACACAAACCCACACGGTATTCAATCAGCACTGTCATATGTGGCCATAAACAGCTTTTTTTTCCCAATTACCTTTCTTGAATTATCACTTGTGACGCAGGAAAATTTACATTCATATAAAAGTAATCGCACTATAATTAACATAAACATTTTACTTCACATATATTGCTATATATCATATAACCTAAGCAACATCACATAAATTATTCCATTCCTGATTTTTTTTAAACAAGAAACATCTTTAGTAAACCTTCACTTATTACATTGACAAACATACATTTACTGTATACTAATGAAAATAAACCACACCGACACAATTTAAGTTGCAAGCATTTTACATCACAAACCATAATGACACAGTCAATTGCAAACATTATACATCATTTATAATCCACGTAATCATTTCCTGTCAAACATTACATAGCTCATTTAAGTCCTGCTGCCTTTTAAACCTCATTCCTCCCTTGTATGTGTTGTTCCCACAATTCCCTTTTTTCCCTATGCAGTTTGCTCCTACCCTTTTCTAAAGATCTCAATTCCAGTGTTTTATCTCTGTTACCATCCCCCACTCTGAAATCATAGATAAACTTACTAAGTTGGGCATTAATCCCTATGTCACCCAATGGGTTGCTAAATGGCTTACTGATAGAACCCACACTATAAAAGTAGCCGACTCCAAATCCAGCTCCAGACAAGTGACAAGTGGAGTACCTCAGGGTTCAGTCCTGGGGCCTCTCTTGTTTGGCATCTACTTCTCTGAAGTACAGGTCAACACTAAGGGACTCTGGCTAACAAAGTTTGCAGATGACTGCAAACTGGGAGCCATTATTGAATCCCCAAATGATGTGGATAATCTACAAAAGGGCCTTACAGAAACAGATGCTTGGTGCCAGAGCCATGGGCTCAAGCTCAATGCCAAGAAATGTATTGTTATCCCCTTTGGGAAAAAACATGTATCCATGAATTACCATATAGGTGGCAGTACACTAAACACAGAAAGTGTGATAAGAGACTTAGGGACACAGGTGGACAGTGGTCTCACCTTCGATAACCACATCGCCACAACAGTCAGGAAATCCTTCTATGTGGCACACCTCATCACGAAGGGCTTTTCATCCAGAAAAAGGAGGTCATTGTCCCACTGTACTCATCCCTCATTAGACCCATTATAGAATACAACATCCCATTTGGTATGTACCTCTCAAGACATCTGCAACAACTGGAAAGGCCTCAGAAATACCTCACTAAAAGAATCACAGGCCTAAAGCAGATGCCCTATGCTGACCGCCTTAAAAAACTCCAGCTATACTCTGTCGCATATCGTCTACTCAGAGGCGATCTCTGCTTAACATACAAGGCCATGTCAAACCCAGAGCTGTTGGACATGCTACACTTAAAGAAATCCCAATCCCTCAGAGCTACACGCTTTAGGGATCTAAACCTTGTCATCACAATAAACAAAACATGCTGGAGGGATAGGTTCCTGACCCAGAGACTCCCCAGACTCTGGAATAGATTGCCCAAACATGTCAAGCAGAGTGCCTCTTTGGACCTCTTCAAGAGGAACCTTGACGATTGGATGGGAGAAAGGAAATTCACCCCAGGGATCACATCAGTTGCCCTGCTAGACAGGGGTCCAGGAAAGTAAATAATGTGGGAAGAAATAGCCAGGGAATTGTTATGGCTAGGCTTGTATAGGCCCTAGGGCTGATAGCCTAGTACCAACCTATGAAACCTACGAAACCTATGAAACCTATATTCACTACTTCTAGTATAGCTGGTTTAGATTTTGATTTCCGTTTTCTAGTAATTGCTTTTTTGGCAGCCACCATTATTGGACACAACAAGGCCTTACCGTGCCTAGGCAAATCTGATTCTGTATCATGGCACAGAAAAGTCATCTCCCTTGTCAGACCAATCTGCCCACCAAGCATCTACAACAATGCATCCTACAGAAAATCCTTAAAATTGACCAATTCACTGTACTCCCAGAAAATATGTTACCAATTACCTTTTTCTTCCCATTTACACCTCCAACATTTGCTGTCTGCATGAGGAAAATTATCTGTGGTCTACTTGAGTTATAGAAATATCTATGCAAACATTTCCAGGCAAAAATACTAAATCTTCTAGATTTAGTTGCATATTTGAGAGACATACATATATCCTTCCATTGTTTCTTTGTGAATTGTTTATCCAAGCTCTCTTCCTAGTCCTTCCTAACCTCCTCTGATTATGTGGTGATACACTGGTCTACCAGTTGGTAATAAAGCTGTTTATCACATACTTGGCATCTCATTATGTTGATATTTGTGAAGTGGCCTATATCTCAGGTCTAGTGATTAGGTCAGTGCATCAGGGCTGTCTACTAGGGCCTTTCCTGTCCATTACTTAAGTGATGGACATTACAGCTGACATACACATCCTGGTCCAACAGCTGCCTGAAGGCCTACAGATTGCGTGCAATCATTGACTACACCTGTGATAATAGTATAATACAGACAGTATTAACACATACCAAATATTACTGCCATGGCCATGACAATGCCTGCAATGATTAGAAAACGTGGGGGGATTTGTTGTCAGGTACACAAACACACAACCCAAGTATAATATAGACGTCACACCTTATAATCAGACCAATAGGTATGTGACCCATGTCCTGGGCTACATGGTAAGTGGCACATCCACCAGCATGTGGTCACAGTGCTGGGTACTCCCTTGAATGTAACACAAGTACTGGGTATGTGAAGGACATCCACATCAGAGGCCATAATACTTTCATAGTTCCCAGCCTTCAACACACCAATAACTGCGTACAATGCACCCTTCTTCATGTACCTTCCTACACATCTTTCAGTGATGTGTAACTGAAGTGTACCATCTTTCTCACATTAAACTGACATACAGTGTATTGGCCATACCTAGGTATATTTTTTGTGCATATACATGACTATATGATGGTGCAGAACACCAATCAAGTTTTTTACACCAGATGCATGTGTCCTACCTGTTCTGCTGATGCATACACTACATACATTAATGACATGTACATCATTCATGATAGTGTGGATTGTTCCATATATATATATATATATATATATATATATATATATATATATAGATATATATATATATATATATATATATATATATATATATATATGCCATGCACACAAGGCAACTAGCCTATATTGCCCATACTGTCACGTACAGGTATAGCAGTGTCCCTCCTAACACCTCCAGCAGGTGTTACAGTGCCAGGACAGTGTGCCTGCTTACCATCATAAAGTGTGGATGTATCATAATAGTTGTTCAAGTGCATGTGTGCAGACTTATCTCTTACCACCCTACATCAGATACGTTATGTCAGAGGTGTGGGATTAGTGGTGGCATTATTCCAATATTGGTCCATAAAATATTCAGTTATGGCAGGAACTCCAAGGCATGAAACGAACTGTAGAAACTCTACTTTATTCACCAAAAAGTAAAAATGAAACAGGTTTTAGCACTTTCATCTCAGGGTGAGACTTCATCAGAAACAATGTTCAAAACCAAAGTGACATTTAAATATCAAATACAATTAAGTAATTAGTGATGTCATCAGGACGTACATTCAGTTAAAACTTTTTTAAAAAAATATATATTGTTAATTTATATAAACCTGGTTCCAAAATAAAAAACTAAACAGTTTCAAATACATATTAAAATCAAGCCACTTAAAAATGTAACTTTAGAAAACTCATGAAAATCAATGAATATATAGTGCAATATTATATTGTTTGTATTATTCCAATATTGTCCATGATTGTGATTGGTTGTTTTACTTTTTTCCATGAGCCTTTATCTGTGTCCACCTAGCCGGTGATCTCTGCTGAGAGGACACTCATATTCAGGCATATCCTGTTACACAACTTCCTAATATGCACCCTACCACAATTGTATGTCAGATCCCTGATAGATGCCATCTTCATTATTCATGTAAGGATGCTTACCTCACAGAGACATCCTCCCCATTGTTGTATCACCTTGTGTGACAGTCACATAAATCACGTTTTCACTGTGTAGTCCCTACTGCACCATATTGATATGTGATTGGTGTTGCTGCTACAACCATCTTCCACTGACATGCCCTCATCTGCTGTACATTAGGTTGTTTCACCTGTCCTCTTTCCCAGTGTTCATTCCTACAATACATCTGTGTGTCTCTATTCAATACACACACTTCCCCTGAGTGTTCATTTTATATGCAGTCCATGAACCATCACAGATCATTTACACAGCTTCAGTGCAGAATGCCAGGAATGGGATATCACAATACTCTGCACTGTAGAGACACTGTCCTGTACTGTGTTTGGGCCATACACTTAACATTCATACCTTTCAATTGTCCAGATATTCCCAGGATGTCCAGATGTGCCCCTTATCAAATTTGTGGATTTCTGTCATATCACTGGGATGATCTTAGGACTGAAGTGACTCAATATTACATACATTTCAGTTCAGACCTCTCATCTGTCCTGATTTATAGAATGTCTAGTTCTTGTCTCATATTTTTGACATTTTCTCATAAAAATTAGGTTTTCTGGCAAATCTTTAGCACATCATTGTGGATTGAAGTCAAGTAATAATGACAGGCAATCAAGTTTCAAACTTCATGCTCTTCAGATTGTTCACGTTATACTGTAAAACTTATTATTCTATCAACATTCTAGGTGTGTAAGAGCAATATTAGAATCGGTCCCTATTTTTGGCCCTTTGTT
Source organism: Protopterus annectens (assembly GCF_019279795.1). Taxonomy (NCBI): domain Eukaryota; kingdom Metazoa; phylum Chordata; order Ceratodontiformes; family Protopteridae; genus Protopterus; species Protopterus annectens. The sequence goes on from NC_056735.1 coordinate 79,717,268, forward strand.
CCACCATTATTTATGGCTTTGTCCTGATTTCTTGCTCCAAGAGGTTGAGAGGTATGTTTGCGTTTCATTCTACCACATTTGTATGGAATATCTATATGCTATATATGTCCCTAATTCTAGTTAATTGTCCCACATTATGTTGAGCTTTGTGCAGATGTGTTGAACTAACAGATTGACAGCTGTCTGTGAAGCCGTGGTGATCGTTGTGGCATTACGCACAAACCCGCAGACCATAGATGCTCTTCTTTAAATGGAATTATTATCCACACTCATTTACATGCTTTCCTGGCCAGTATTACTGTTGCCAGCCATAAAACTGCGCTTAGACATGACATATGGCATGAATATGCATTGCACACTGCCGCTCGCCGTGCACTACCATGCACACATGTAAACTCCATGTAGGTTTTGTGTGAATCCGAGGTATATCTAAGTTTGACATTAATAAACTGTATAACAGATGAAATTAATTAAGGCACCCTTAGCCCATCCCCCAAATCTTTCCTTTATGATTTGTTTTATTTGGTTTATATAAATTATTACTATCCTAGAATAAGAAATGCCAAATGTCAAATTTGTTCATATTTTTTGTTTATGTCAAATATGTTATATGAAATGTCTGAATGTATGTTATCTGTTTGGGAGGATTTGTCATTTAAAGTTATGAGGACTATTGGCAAAGGCTCTTGCCACCCCTATAGTGCCTTTTTTAGGAAAGGCTCAAATTCTAAACCTACCACCCTAGAACACAAAAAAGGAAAAAAACTAAGGGTAATGCTGCTCAATGCCAGAGTCAAGACCTCAAGATGCACGCACTGACTTTTCTAGCAGGTTACCTTTCATACCCTCATATCATCCCAACCCGACAAAAAAGAAGAGACAAGACATAGAATTCAGGGGTGTCCCACACCATCAAGGACACCCACACCTCACGTTATGTAAGTTACCCGCCATCGCCAATTTCCATCCATTCACAGACCTGCAATTTGTAGCATGTTACAGGCCACCCCTCTCAAACTCAGGAAACTCTCAAACTCTCCCACCAAAACCTGAGAAAATGAGTATCTCAAATGTATATCATATAGACAATACTCCAAACTACAATCTACTAGACTACTCTCCAAGCTCATCTACCTAGCCCAAAACCTGGACAAGATGGAACAAACTCCATGCCATGGAACAACTAATCACCACAGTCACCATCCCAAAATCATGAGAAAATCATCATGAACACATCATTGATCTGTTCACACACACATTGGATCCACACTGGTGAGAGATCAGATCAGAGACTGTCTCATAAAACTAATCTCACTGGAGGTCCTCATCCCCACCTGAGATAAAAGAAAAAACAAAAAAAACAACCCAAACTTCGACTTCACACTTCTAAGACTCAAGTGGTCTCCTTTAAGCTTCCTTTAAGGCCCCGAAAAAGCAGCAAGCAGCTGCTCAAACAGCTGAATCACTTACAAATGCAGACCTACAGGACCAAATGGACTGATCAAACACAAAAAAAAAACTCAAGACAAAGCAAAGGCCAACAAAAGTGGTGGGCACCCAACTACAAAAAAAACAAAAAGCTACAAGCAAAAAGAGGAAGCAACAGCTACTAAGAGAAAAAAAAAATCATCCAGATAAGACACCTTTGGATCAAAATATAAAAAAAGAGAATTCTCTTCTAAAAAAATCAAGGCAAATTTTGAGAGAAAGACAATAGGCTAAAAAAAAGACAATCATAAGGCCTTCTTTAGCAATGCAAAGATATGGAGGAAAAACCCAGATATAAACTCATTAGCTCAAAAAGAATATTCTCAATTACTGAACTGAAGGGACATGAAGGACACTGAGAGGAAGGAGATGTAAAACATCCCAAAAGGAGAGATATCTATACCAGAGGAATGTGGCCCCCAAAAACCACAAGGACCAGGTGCAAAAAAAAGCTCTCCTGGCCTGGCCACAGCATCCCTGCGAACTCCGGATGGAATTGCCGGTTGTGTGCTCCATGAACTTTAATGAAATTAAACTCTCAGTAGACACCCAAGTTAATCTTAGCCTCACCTCAGATATGTGCACCAAGGAGTGGGCACCTAAACTGCGCTCAGCAACTGTGGTCCCACGCCACCTGACTGAAATTCTGACCCGCCAGCTCAGCAAAGCAACTCAGCTGATCAGACTGGATCCCATATCAGACTATGGCCTCATCATAGAACATATTGAACTTGGAGACTGGTTCAACCATAACCTGGTTTGATTAAGGGAAGTTGGCAGCTTTAAGAACAATTGACTTTTTTTTGTCAAAGGGGATCCAACCCAGTTTCAAAATGTCCATTGTACAGCCTACCTCGACCTGGCAAAGCGTTTCTCATTGGTCCACCAAGGTCCATTACCTGGTAGATCAGCTATCAATGAAAAAGTTACAGCCACATGAGTCACAAGAAACAAGCTAAGAGTGAGACTCCACAGGAGGTCAAGGCTGCTCCCAAGGGTGACAGTCCATGAAGCACAGAATGTACAGGGTGGTGTCCAAGCCTGGGTAAACAGTCAGTGGTTCTATCTGAAGTATGTCAGCAGAAGTTTCAACAGGACACGACTGCAACACAGCAAAACTGAGCCAGATGTGTTCAAACCACAGGAGGAAACATATCTCTGACACAGAATTTCACAAATATCCTTCAGAAGGGTCTGAGAGAAGCGCTCACATGAAACCAGAACTGACTGTAAGCATGAAATCGATAAAACACCCCCCATAGAAATGGCCTTAGGTAAAAGCAACAGAAAACTAGTGGTTACCTTGGGACCACAGAAGTGACTAGAGGTGATGTTAGAAGAACTTTGAGAGTCACCTGGGGACAGTTAGGAGGGATAAGGGATCCCTACATTGATCACCTGAGGAGGATAAGGATTCGACCATCTACCCAATAGGAGGCAGATCACAAGGGATCAAACCATGTTCTCATCACTCATCACATCCCCTGTAATATCAGACCTTGATGACCCAACACAAGCACCCCAACTCTCATCATGACCAGCATCTGATAGAAGCAAAGCACTCAAAAATATATCTGATGCTGCCCCTCAAAAAATGAAATGACACGAAAAGTCACTTACCGCTTTAATCACCCTCAGAACTCTCCTGACCAACAAGGCCCTACCCCTGAACTCAAAGGACATGTGTGCCTGAAAAACCAGATCATCAGAACTACCCGAATTTGGACAAAAAGTCTTGACAAGACTTATTAGACCACAATGCACTGCAAAAGAAAATACCACCTGACAGATTGAGCACCTCAACAATCCTCGCAATCCCTCAGGAAAGATTCAAAAAGGGGAGCTTAAGAAATGAACAACTCGCAGATGGTAAAGATGACACTAAGCACCAGAGGATGGATTCACTGCATGAGCAGACTCAGGCCTCTAATGACATAAATCTATGCCAACCAGACAAAAGTCAAAATAACCTGCCACAGGCTTATTCAAAAATACCAAGCAATAGCCTAGTTCAAACTAATGAACCTATGAATATTTATATTAATGCTTCATAATTATTGCAGTTGGTCATAACGTATTAATAGTATGACTGATTGGGGATCCTTTTCCTTCATACTCCTTTGCTTCCCCTTTTTATCATTATCTCTTCTAATTTGTTAGAAAAGTTTAATTAAAATCATATTATGAATTTGCCTTCTACTTCTCAAAAAGTACTCATAAATATGTTGGGGTTAATTCATTATTATTGTATCCTATGTCTAGTCCCCCATTGCATTCATTGTTGTTTCCTGGATACCGGATTCCCTTGGGACAACTCATCTAATGGAGAATGTTTTGACATTACCACAACTTAGATTATGCAGTGTTATGCCACTTCTTTACAAAGGAGTATAACAACTTCTAGAAATTCTCCAGTAGATGTCTTACAAAATATCCACAATTGGGTAAACAGTAATAACCTGAAACTTGCCATCTTCAGGAAAATGGCCCTGGCAATACACACTACCTTGGGGAACTTCAGTATTCTAGTTCTTAATATTGGTTGCCAAGGTGAGAAGTTAGACTTCTTGAACAAGATGAAATATCTCGGAGTTATTCTGGATGACAAACTATCACTTAATTTGCAGGTGTTAGCTACAACCTGAATTAAGCACCTGCTTCTTCCTCAGTACCTTTCAGCTGTTGAGCATATGAGGATTTTCTTCAAGCCTAATTACTTCAACTCTCTTTATTTGCAGCTTCCCAACACAGAATTAAATTATACCCAATTAATACCAAAGTCTGTAATCTGCAATATCATGATTCGTCATGTTAATAGCATATCATATCAGACCCACAGAGTCTGCAAAGGTTACAAGTTAAGTCAAGGGCTATTTCACAGTAGTGTTGCGAGGTATTTTGATCTGAATCTATACTACTTAACACTCCTGGAATTCCTGAAGTATAATTCAGTCTTCGTTAACTTCTAAGACATAGCATGTAGTTCATATTCAACTCAGTGGCTATACCTTCCCAGGCAGGCTACAGAACCATCTCCCTTTCCATGATACCCAACAATCCTCCCTCAATTTTCCAGTTTCTTCCCACCTCTAGCTGGATTAATTTGGATCCTAATGGCCTCATGATACTTAGTAAGTGTCAGGTTGAATAATTGTTTTTCCTTTCTTCTCTTGCCAGGTTTGTAAGTATAGATTAGTGATCTTTTCCGCTTGTTTCTTATTTTCTCATTGTTAATTTAGACTTTATTGTCAATAGGCACTCTTTCTTTCTATTAGACCATTCGCAATGTTTGTGATCACACCTTTTTTGATTCTTGCTTTCTCTGATTTTTTCTCCATTGGTGGTTAGTTTAATTTGCTTTTTTACAATTAAAACATTACTTACATTAACCATAGTTAAGAGTCATTTTTTTACTGACTGTTTTGTGCAAATTATTGGTTAATCGGGTATTCCTCACCTGGTCAGACCATTTTGGGTTATTTTTCGGCTTTGCATTTTATAGTTCAGCATTTCTGATAGTTGTTACTATTACATTTGCCTTTTTGTAACCCTTGCAGGGCTTGTTCTATAAGTTGTTTTCTTGCAATTATGCCATTTTCTACCAGACGGACTTTAGAAGCACCTCCACTGGAAAATCGCACAGCAATCTTTCCTCCTTCTATGGTTAATGAGAACTTCTCTAACCTTTAGACATCTCCAGCACTGCTTGTATGTTCACTGGCTTGAAATACTAGGAATCTTTTCAGCACACAACTATTTTCTCCAGCTCTTTCAATAGAGATTTTGTGAAGTTGACCTAATTGGTTCTTTAGGTGCAGCAAAGATAAACTGCTTTATTTACTCCTCTCTCTCAGATCTTTGAGACACATGCAGTTAAATCCAATGTGTGAGTAACTGATTTTCTTTTGCTCTATCAAGGTTTCAGGATTTCTTGTTTTTTTTTTCCAGTTTTAGCACCCTTTTTGATATTCTTCCAACTCTGTTGCAAAAAAAGTATTGAAAAGGGATCCTTGTACACAAAGTTAAACAAAAAAACAACAAACACAGAAAAATGAATTTTCCAGGATTCTCAAAATAAATAGTTTAGTGTGTTCATCTTTTAATATGTGTTATTAATGTGTTTTTTTTCTTCTGACATCCAGATGTCAGCTTTGCTGGTACTAAACAGACTGTATTCATACTCCCAGTACTGAGCTGTCTCCTTTCTGCTTGGCTGGCCTGGCTTTGGCCCACCTGATTCAGGCCTGCTTCACAGACAAAGCCTGCACTCAACTAGATTTTAGAACCTACAGCAGCTTTATGCTTGCCCTTCCTACCTGAAAATATGCTGGATCTGATGTACGACTTTATCATACCAGCCAGGCCAACAATGAGGCACTCCATGCTGTATAACCAGTCCATGCTGAATTCAAAGATACCAGCATTTATTCCCTAATCATCAGCTGCATTGCATTTGAGAGATTGGAAGGTGGACATTACCCTTTACTATGGGGAAACTTTTCAGAGGGATTTCTGATTTCCAGCCATCAGATGCAATCCTGTGACTTTTTTGCCAGGATGGTCAACTTGTTCTTGAAAGTCTGTGGCTTAGCATGTGGAAGTAGGCATAGTACGTTTTTAGCTTTAAACTGCTGCTTTACCAGGTATAGACTAGAATCAGAAAAGGTAGTTATGCCTTCTGGAGGACACAAATCTTGATGAACTTTTATAAATAACTTGGAAGAAAGACAAGAGTCTCAGCTCTAGACATAAATTGTGGTCATTTTGTAAGTTTTTTGTAAGTTTCACTATGTAGGGCCATCTACAAATCCTTCTAAGTTCTTTACCCTGCTTAGTTTGTCAGGATGTCCAGAACACAGTGAGCTATAATGCCAACAAAACAGCCCTTGGTTCTTGAGGTGCCATTACCGATGTGTCACTGCTGTGTTCTGAGGAAAAGTAGAACAGCAACAAAGCAAAAAAAAAAAAAGAAAAGAAAAGGTCTCCACTTGCCACTCTGGTGCTTTTCCCCTGATCTCAATATTTCTTCCTGCTGCTTGCTGTGGAGTAAAATATTGTAGCAAGCAGTTTGATACAGGTAGAATAGCACACACTAAGGACTTCAGCATTAATAGCAGTTACTATATTGACATTCATTACTGAATACCGAACAATGGTACTGTAATAAAGCTTAATCGGTAACTGCCAGTCATATACCCCAAAACCTTGTACTCGGGGAGGCTGCTTCCTTCACCTCCTCCTAGCTATGCTTCTGTTGTGTATGTAAGAATAAGTTATAAAGCTATGAGAAGTGAGGGTTTTGCATCACAGCCTAAGCACAGAGGACTTACTGTTGCCCTGTTTTTTGTTTCTAACAAGATAGTCTTTTTTTTTGGGGGGGGGGTAAGGATTATCAAAGCCCTGGGTAGGTTGTTATTCCAGATTCTGGAATACCTCTCTGGATTGTGAAGTTTTTGCACAGTATGTAATGCATGTACTTCAGATTAAATCTTTGCATGTGGACATGAGAGGCACACTCATCACCACCCTTTCCTTCCCCTATCTCCCTATCCTACATGTTCTGCATGGCTATGTTGGTACAGAGATGCTGGCTGTAAAGTACAGGGCAGCAGTCACTTCCAGTCTTATTTTTGGGTTTTGCTGCTTTTACTTCGCTCAGAAATACGATTTTAATGGTCACAGCGTCTGGCAGAAGGTCTCAACAATACATTTTTGTATGAGGATGACCCTTGTTGAAGCTGTTTAGAGCCCTGGTACCTGAAAAAAGGCACTGATTGTCATAGTTTCCATGACAACAGTTGGAAGTATGTTCACATGTTTTCTGATACTTCTTACCTTATCTTCCTCTTACAGGGGCTTGTGATAAAGGCTAAAGCTACCACTATTTTTTTAAATATTGATCCTTTCAAGGGAATATGTGAAGCATTAGGGTTTGGAAACATGTGAGACTGCCCTTCTTGTCTGATGTCAGGCAAAGTCATGTAGTTCTGTTACAAGGCTATTCTTATGTCTTTCTAATGTAAATACCATCCCTGATATCTGCTTTTCTATAGGCCATGGTCCTAAGAGTGATCCTATTATATTATTGTGGGAAATTACTCCAACAAAGGATGTTTGCTTGGAATTAATGTATACTGAGTTTCAAGTACATGCATTGCATTGCAAGAAAATGTGTTGCCAAGATGTCATTTAAGTGTAGCTGATTCTTCCATTATTGACTATATCCATGTTGTGGCCATTCTGATTTGCTAGGAAATTCTCTGCACAGCTTAAAGGAAACCGCTGTCCAGTAAAAGGTTCCATTTTGTCTGGAACACTTCAAGCGTAAGTGATCTTTCCGTAACAGTTTTCCACTAAATCAGATCCCATTTCCTCTCCAGAAATATACTATTAATATTTATAATAATTAATATTAATATTAATAATAATTAATATTATTTATATTAAATACACTATACATTAAACAGCATTCATTAGAGTCACTGAACTTATTGATATCAAAACACATCCTATTAAATAAAGACCATAGTTTCCAATCTTTTTTATATAGCCCTGTGTGAAACTGACAATGTTGTTTAATAAAAGGTGCGTTCAGATTAACTATCGTGGAGAGGACCTTGTGACTTTTCGATTACCTTGACACAGCATTCATTAGAAGTTAAGTACTCTTTGTTAGAGTGTGAATGTGATTTAAAGGAAGCTCATTTAGAGCTATGCAGATGAATAAACTATAATTCTACGTAAGCTCTAAACTGATTTATTGATTAATTTGCTTACCAGACTAATGGGTCGACCTAGGTCATTTTCAGCCATAGCCTGAACCACAAGGCATAGGCACAATTTTAGTGCATGCTAGATTCATCGACTATAGATAATTTATAACAATTTTAATCAAAGGTATTTTTTTTTAACTCAGAGTTTATAGTGATGATACATACAGGTGTTACGGAGTATACACAGCATACAGAAGTGCACGTGTGTGACTTAAAAGAGTAAGTTGCATATGCTGTCAAATAAGACATATTTATATATATATATATATATATATATATATATATATATATATATATATATATATATATTTTTTTTTTTCATGGTATTATACAAACTGCTGAGATGAGTACAGTTGGTACTCTAAGGTTGATCGTTTCTAATATATTGTTACTCTATCATAGCTGAGAATGACAATTAGCTTTATGCTTTGCTTCTCCCACTGTTTCTGTCTCTTTTAACTCCTCAAGTATAAAAATATTCTGTTCATTCGCACAGCTGTTACTTCTTCATTAACTTTGGATAAACCAGAATTTGCTTCTGAAATGAAACATTATTGCTGATGCATAGCTTATGATAAATATTTGCAAATTAAATTTGCTTACTAAAATGTAATAATTAAATTCTTAAATCAACAAAATGCAAGCAATGTCTCTTTACATTTGTATAATGGATGTGCATGGGGAAACATTCATGCAAACACGGCCAAAATGTGCTTCACACAACATTTCCTCTTAACTTGCTGACAGAGGCAAGCAGCAAATTTTAAGCCCCCTATTTGTTTTCATAACAGCAATTATAGAAATTAAGTAGGATTTACTTAATTTGAGACTGATTAAATAATGAAAGAAGTAGCAGTTGGTGTTAAGTTTGTATCCTGCTCATAAAATTCGAATGCAACCACTTAAAATGAATGTAAATAACTTCTTAACAATCCAATGTGGCCAATGCTGTATTAGTTTACTGATATTCAGCCACGTGGAAGTAATATGGTATGGGATATACTACTGCTACAAATGGGTTGTGCTATATTTCTGAATTCTTAACCATTAATGTTTTTCAACTTCAGTAAACTGAAGATACTGGTTGTGGAATCAACCTATCTGACAGTCTTAATGATATGTCTAGATTCTGGACCTGATAACCTGTATAACTGATATGAAAGGCTGTAGGGCACCTTCCTCTTACAAAAATAATGACATTACTTTTATCTATTGTTTTAAAAAACAAATTAAAAAATTAAAAAAATAATGACCCTAGACATAGATCTGATTTGTCATTTTAAGGGAAAGCTTTCTTTATAATCTCCTCAGCATTATGTAATGTATTCGGCACTTTTTACCATTGCTAATAGTTATGTTAAGTTTTAGGTGTCCTGGTGTTTTAAGAATGTAAAATGACCAAAGTAGGTTACATCACTTTCCTGTCTTAATTTTCTTTCACTTAATGATTATTTATATGGTTTAAAGATAGGGGATGCATTGATTCTAGATATGTTTATAACATCTAAGAGCAGACGTGGGATAAACTTGTTTGTTATTTAATGATCTTTATCCCAAGTGCAAGACAGAGTGAATTAGTTGATTTTACGACTGAAATCTGAGAAACAGCACTTCTAGATGATGTTAGTTAACATAGCTAACTTGTGCCAATAGTTGCGTAAAATCATTTTATAGAGTTATGGAAAAAGGGAGCACTGTGGCTGTGGAAAATAACAGAATAAGCCATAATTAGAGACTGAAGCTGTTTATCTTATATATAAGAAATCTGTGGTATATATTGACTAGTGCAGTTTGTCTATCAGTGGTATATAATTGGTGATGGTTGCAGGTACATTTCTGGTCAAAACCTTTTAATTATTTGTCACTGACCAGGTTAGTCCCACTGGGCTTATAGCCTCTTTTCAGGGGAGTCTTGAGGTGGTATTTATATCACTATGGGAAATTGGGTCATCAGGGAGCTCCATCTATTCTTTTCGATAGGTGTCATGGGAACTTTTGCATCCCACTGAACTACCACCAACTCAAGCAGATGGGGCATTGGTTTAATATCTCATCTGAAGGATGACACAACCAGGAGTGCAGTACCCCTTAGCAGCCAATCTTCCTGATTTGGAAGTAGAGCTCTCAGTCTTCTGCACAAAAGGCAAGTGTACCATCTGTGGCTCAACTGACACTGCTATACTGTAGATTATATTGAAAGGGGTAATAAATAGTAATTATAAACAGGTAACATAACATTTAGTTGTTCTTTTTAAAGTATGAGGCATAGAAACAATTTAAAACCACCATTATCATCTGTTGCTATGACTGATAAAAGTAATATTATTTTCTATGTATCAAGTATTAAATAGTCTTAATAATCCTTGAAGTGGACATTGGTCTGTGAAATGTATCCATGAAGCACAAAATGATCTGTATAATTTATCATTTGCAGGTATTTTCAGATTTAGTTGCTACAATATGCTACACCTGCATAAAGTCATAGTGTATTATTGCAAGGTCATTACTGTTTGCTAACTTTCAGCTATAGTACTCCATGTAGGAAGGGCATCTCAATTTAGTCTGCAGGTGAATACAAATGCAAAATTCAGTAGGATAAATGGAAACAGAGGTTGAAAAGATGAGCCTAACTGGCCCAGTGCACTGTATATGGTACTATATTAAACATGTATAAATAAGATGGAGGGGCATTCAATTCCATTGGGCTATAGGTGCACATAATACAAGATTAAACAACTATTCTAAAAGTATTTGTTGCAATGAACAACTACTGTTCTAGCCATTCTATATGTGACATGTAGCTTACATATATTTGTATCTCACTGCACTTAAATTTATATTCATTCTACAAGAAACATGTAATTATAGGTTTGTAGGTTACTACCGGGCTATCTGCCCTTCTCAGCCATTTTAAGTCTAGAATAAATCCCATGTGAAAATCAAACTATGCACCTTGTGTCTGTAAGGTTAGCTCCTTAACCATTATGCCAACCTCTTACCACATAGTTCTTTGTGTTTGTATTAAGTTAATAGATTAGATTATGGGGGGGGGGGTGCTTGATTTCTTGTATGAGGGTTTTTATTAAAACAAATATTTTTGTAGAATATTACACAGGTTCCAGTATTGATAAGAAAAACACTGTATAAAGGATCAGCCTGACAAATATTAATGAGTGCATGTATTTAAAGGTATTTGTATTTTACTGGAGTTCCCAATAGTCCACCAATGGCAGTTTCTTTGAATGAAGAACAAAATGAGTTCCACTGACGGTGGAGCTTTCTTTTTCCTCTACTGCTTTGCAACTTTGGAATAGGTATATTTAAGTTCAGGGGGTATGGACAGTGCAGGGCAGCTTGCCCAATGCAAAATGACTTACCTTCCCAGTTTGGCAAGACTAGTTTTGTCCTTTTTCCATTAATCAGACAACACTTGATGAAGGTGCTCTTGACAGATTGGCGTGTATCCTTCTGCTGCCCTTAGCTTTCTATCCATGTTACAAGGGGCATATAATTTACAGCTATTTGTATTTCACTGCACTTAGCTTTTTATCCATCCTACAAGGAAAGTGTAATATACAGACATTTGCATTTCACTGAAAAATAAGCTATAATAAGGTAATGAGATTGGAAGTTCCTTTGATGTTCTGTATATATTCCAACTCATAAAGTTATAAGATTTCTGTAAAAACATTCCTTATGGCCTACCGAAGCTATGGGTCATCAGGCCATATCACCCTTTAATGTGCAAAAGCTGTTTTGTATAGACTGAAGCACATATTACTAATTAAAAAAAAAAGATGACTGAACATTAACAAGGGTCTTTTTTCTGGCAGGTTTAGAACAGAAATAAACTTACTTCTTTAGACAGTGCTTCTTTCCAGAGGGCTTGGTTGCTGTCTGCTTGAAGTTCATCTAGCAATATACTCTGTTTTGTCAGAATCTTTGTTTTTGTTATTCTAGTACCACCACTTGTACTATCTGTAACAAAAATGGGGATGACATGAGGGGGACTTTAGCTCCATGAACAAATCCTCATAATCTCAGGAGATTGCTCACAGAGAAGGTTACATGACTGGACTGCAGATTGTCCTTATAAAAAAGACAGTTATGGTCTACTCTACAGTGACCCCTCTGGTGAAGAATGAGACCACTCAGGTGCTCCTTGAGCCTCTAATTTGGGTAATTTCTGTCCTTCCTCTTCATAAATGACCTTCATATGGGTATACCTGGTCTGTTGCTACTTTATATGTAGATACCCTCATGCTTGTTAATGCTGGTTCAGATGTTATGACCATCTAACTACTGTAGGAACAAGTTTCATATGATCTGGGGTAATTTCTCCATGAAACACATTTTCATTACAACACACTGTGCTTAGCCTGCCACATCTAAAACACTTACCAACTCACAATCTCTTATGAAACTTGTTCTTCATCTGATTCATTCAAACATTTAGGACTTCAGCCTGACCCTACACTGTTATTTACATTTGTAGTGATTGTTTTATTTCTTTTTAAGAGGACTAGTGCATACTTATAAGGCCAGCAGAATGCTACCCACTCAAGTAAGAGTTGCTGTTGACACAAATCGCATAATACCAAATCTTGAACATACACTACTATTTCTAATGTGGGTCTATTCAGCAAATATCTCTTGCTTGGATATCTCTTTTATCAAAACCTGTGATTAATAATCCTATGCCAAAGGTAAGGGTGTTCCCTATCTTGAGTGAGATAGACTTCCACTCTTCCCAGGTCAGCTTAGCTGTTTGCCAGAGTTTCATTCAGTGTCTTCTGCATTGCCATGCATTGCCGTTCTCATATTGTTCTTAACATGTTAGCCATCAACACCTCTCTTAATCCTTGCATTCTCAAAATGAAGGAGCAACCCTCCTCTTCAAACCTAACTGTTCTGTTACTGATATGGAAAGATTTACTTTCCTAGCTAACTCCACGAACAAACGCTACAAGTCTTTCACATAACAAAGTGTACACCTCACTGTGTGGCTCTGAGCAAGACACTTAACCAACCTCCACCCCCAGGCTGGGTCTGAAAAAGGTCCATGGACATCAGTGCTCTACCCCCCCCAATAAAAAAAAATAAAAAATAAAAAAGAGAGACAGTCTTGTATGCCCTTTGGTACATATTGCAAATATTTACCTGATTTTATATTACTCATCTTTGCTTGAACACCAGCTGCTCATAACACACACACACACACACACACACACACACACATATATATATATATATATATATATATATATATATATATATATATATATATATATATACACACACATTACTAGTATCTGTTTATAACTATCACTCCTGAGTTTATTTAATTTGACCAAGCCATGGTTTCCTTATTATTCATTGTCTACATTCTTCTATAACTTCTTGTCCACTTACCCTAATCTTATGTCTTCTCCAAGCCTAATTCACCTTTATATTCCTTCCCCCTAATTTCCCACAGCTTTAGCTTATTCAATGTACAGCAGCTCTTACGTTATAATGTCTTTGCCTTTATTTTTTCCTATAGCACCTATGTTATTTTGTTTGTATACATTTGCCAGGAAATCATTGCCTTTAATTTCCTATAGTGACCATATTAATTAGATTATATTACTTATCCAGCATACATATTAATGCCTACAATGTTCTTAATATTGTGTTTACCAGAGCTTTTCTTCCTGGGCCTCTTCTGACAATGGTTACCACTGACTAGTTGGACCTTCCTGGTACCGCTGACTAGTTGGACCTTCCTGGTAAACAAACGTCAATAAGTAAATAAATCAGAACTGGACACAATGGTCTTGAACTGAGCACTGCAGACTTAGGAAACCTCTTCCTTCAGGGAAATCTCTTCTCCTATATTAGTTCATGTATAAACTCCTCTGTCGTAGGAACCCCAGGTAGACTGTCTTCTTCTTTGATTCTCCCTTCAACTTGATGTTTACTATCATTAACTGTGCAGTTGTTTCCCTCTGCGTTTTTGTCTAAGATTTAACATTTTCTTAACCTTATTTATTATTTTTTTTTTATTTGTCCATTATTTAATGGATATAGTCCCACTAGACTAATAATCTCTTTTCAGGGGAGACCTCAGGTGGTACTTATACTACTAGCAGAAAACTTGGCCATGGCATCTGGGAACTTCCCCTACTCTTTGGCATAGAGGGATACATTAGTGGGTAGCATGTCCATCTTACTCCACAATAAAACCACTGCTATATTGACGCTGTAGAAAATGCTGGTAGTCTGTGAAGTAAAGAAAAAAAAAAAAAAACAAAAGAACTTCATCAGACCTCTCTTCTTTTCTTTTGTTGAGGACAAACGCGCTTATCAGCTTTTTATTGTCTTACAATAAACTTTTTTGCTTTACTTTGTGAATTACCATCATTTTCTACAGCATCAATATACCAGTGGTTTTATTGTGGAGTATTTGGTTCGCACACTTCTGCAGTTTGGTCAGTAGTTTCTTTCTGTCTTTTGGTGCGTGTCCATGTTCCTGTTTCTGATCCAGGCATGAAGGTGGCCCAGAAAAGCAGGAAGAAACATGGCAACAAGAAGACAGAATGGAGAACGCAAAGAGAATGGATTTTATAATTTAGAAATAGCAGAAACATTAGCAAGTAATGCAGAGGTGGAGAACTCATTCAGACCAGAGGAGAAGGAGGAAATAAAGCAACAAAACATTAAGGAAAGTGTGAGAGATGAGGAAATGGATTCAGAAGTTAATTTTTAGAAAAGATATATTTGAGAGAGCTCTGAGAGCCATCAGGATTGCATTATTACAACCCTTGTTGTAGGATGATTATCTCAAGGATCTTATTAAACAATATGAACCAGAGGGTAAGGTAGCAGCATCCTGGGGAGTATTGATGGCCAAATACAAGAAGAAGAGATGGAGGAGGAGGCAAAAGAAAAAAAAAGAAAACATACGCACAGAAGGTGAAAGAAGGGAAGAAGAAAATCAAGGAGGTGAAAAAGACAAAGAAAAAATAAAAATACACCATAAGAATAAGTAGCAAAAAAGAAGAAGGACTGGAGAGGTATAAAGTGCGGGACTCTATGATTGCTCCTTTAGGGTTTTCACCTACAGAGGTAAAATAATTTATTCTTATTAATAGAGAGACATTTTGTGATCTATTTTTTGAAATTGGACAAGACATGGACACATTTTTGGTAAATTATTAAAAAAGAACACGAATCCATAGTCAGAATATGTGATACAATCATTCCATACAGAAAAAATAAAAACCAAGACAATACTGGTACAATTTAGAACTGAAATTGAAGTAAATGACTTAAAAGAACAATTATTAACTGTGAGTAAAGATGTTTTTGATACTACAAAAATTCATGATGAAAGAAGATTGTGCTCTGGGGGATGGGAATGAGGGGTTATATTAGATAAGGTAAATGACAATGTTATATACATTTCTAATATAATTAAAGTAGGTGGCAATAGACGTTTTGTGAAATACAGAGGACAGCCCGAAACATATTTTTTTTTTCCTGTGGTAAAGACAATCATTTAATAAATGATTCTGATTAAAGAAAATGTTTCATATGTGGTAAACCAAGTCATGAAGCAAAGGAATGTGAATTGAAATGTAAGAAATCTGGTCATACAGGACATGTTTGGTTAGAGTGTGAGGATACACAGCCTATAGAAAAAAAGAAGCAACTAATTTAGTACAAGATAAAGGCAATAATAAGCAAAAAAAAAACTAACATGAAATAAAATAAAGATTTTGTAATAGAAAAATAGGGGGAGAAAATAAAGGAAATGTATTCAAATGATACAAGTGACAAAGAATATCTGAAGTGGCAGATAGTAAGAGGAAAAAAATGTATAGGAAAAAGAGTGAGAAGAAGAAGAAAAAGAAAGTTTAAAAGTGTAATAAAAAAGGAACAAGATGAAAAATGTCTAAAATTCATAAGCTGAAAATCTTAGCTTTGAGAGATCCAAAATGGCCGCTGATTTACAACACTGCAGTTACCTCGCTCTCCAAATACCAGTATAAAAAACTACTTTTTTCTGACAAAAATTGCGATACAGGGAAAAAATAAAACTTTTTAGTCATCAAGACTAACTGCTACAACTTAGAAAAACTACCACAAACAGAGGAAAATACTGAAAAATAGGAAGATTACCTTGGATACTGCCAGGATTCCCTCACATGTGCTCTGGCTGACTGACTGAAAAACCTGGAGGCCAAATATCTTTTTGCATCTTCAAAGCAACAAAAGAGAAACAATGCCAACTGACTCAGATACCATGGGCTCACAAACTACTAAAACTAAGTTTTCAGCACTTACGTCTCCAGAAAAAGACATTAATACTGAAACGCCTAGAATTGGGAAACAAGAAACCACTAAATCATCCAGTAAAAATAAAACTGAATCTACAAACCATGATGACCTAAAACTTGCTCTGCAGCCTCTAAAATTAGCCATACAAAATTTCTCAGACCAGCTAAAATCTTTTGAGGATTCCATTAACCACACTGCCGTCAGAGTGGAAAAATGAGAAGACAGAATCTTTGAAAATGAAACTAAAATCGATGAACCCCAGAAGGAATCTAAAGCTTACAACAAATCTATACAAGAAATGCAGCACAAAATCCTGGACCTAGAAGCAAGATCCAGACATAATGTCATCTTGAGGAGTATACCAGAAAGTATTTAGCAAAACACACTACTGGAAACAATTTTGGCTGTATTTGGGGCTGTACTTGAAAACACCATTGAAGCAAGCCAAATAACAATAGAAAGAGTACACTGAGCCCTACAACCATCATTAGACTCAATTACCACAAAAACCACAATTAGTATATGTAAAATTGCTTAATTTCCAACATGCAACCATAATCCTTACATCTGCAAAAAAAAAAAAAAAAAAAGAAAAGAAAAAGAAACGTGAACTGGAATGGAAATAAAATACTTTTTGCTCAAGATCTTCCTTTACAAATTAAAATGGAACATCAAAAACTATCTCCATTTTGTAGCTTTTTGATACAAAAGCAAATCAGATTCCAAATGAAATACACCTACACACTACACTTTCAGCATCAGGGGAGCAAATACAACATCAGCAACACCTTGGAAGCAAATAAATCCTTCTTAAATGCCTTTAACACAGTTTCTGAACTACCTCCTACCAAAAATAGCAAATAAAATGAAAAAAGCAGCATTGTGGCATAAATAAGACAATTGCGTGCAATTGAAATAAGGTAAAAATAAGCTTCTCACCATTTTGGTACTGTTTGTAATCCAAGAGAAATAATTTGCAGATTTCTTGGCCGAAAATGACTGGTTCTATTAATACAGTGTACAAGGATCCAGCCATTTCAATCTGGCAGTCACTTCCTGTTTAACCCCTGAACCTAACTTCCCAGAAGTCTATTATTTCTTAAAATGTTACTACCAAATTATAGACATTTTCATGCAAGCAAGAAAAAGAAATCTGCAAGAATTGCATTCAATACAGCTATCGTTTGTGATCAGGAATAACACAAGTTAACCAGGAAATCATCAGCTGTGATTTACTTCACTTTGAATTCAATCTCCAGCACCTTTGACTTGGCTTCTCACGCCAACCTTGCCATGCAATAACAGATTGCACTGCCATCTAGTGGTCAGCACAGCAATCTTTTCATTCTCAGTATTCTCTGCCCTGGTATTCCACTCAACCACACATGGAACAATGCAAATACCTACAAACTGTCTATTGCAATACAAAGTAAGATATGACATTTCTTTCTTTTGACAATTAAAACTTCTGAAACCTATTTTATATGCTATTTTTGCTTATATTTCTATAAATAACTCCACATACTAGTTTGGTCAGACTTGGGCAACAACTATGAATACTATACTGTGTGTGTGTTTGGGGGGGTGCTTTTCTTTCCCTCTTACATAGTAATGCAATACAAGCTTCATAAATGAAGATAGAAAAGGGAAGTCGAGGAAAGGGCAATGAAATAGGGAAGTAAAGAATTAAAAAAGACCAAATGTAAATGTGTATACTATTACTGTCATGTCACTAGATGTTTCTAATAATAATACCCTTGCCTTAGTAGGCAGATACAAGATGTTAAAAATAGTTAATGGAACAAATTGTGATGTTAAATGCTTTATAAGTTTGACAAATGCTATAGAATCTATAAGTATTATATACGCTCTGATTTGCTTACTGTTTTATGACAACTTTCTCAGTATGCTCTTGTGGGTACTAGACTTTAACAACAGTATATTATTAATATAGTAATACCTCTTCTGTTATAAAACTAACAACCTATAAATCTGTGGGTTTATTACCCTGAAGCTTATAGACCAGAGACGAGAAATATGCCAGGAAACAATAACATTTAACCTGATACATTTTGTCATACATTAATACCACCAGTGACAATTATTTAAACAACTGGTATTGGCTCTATAGTTAATAACACAGCTTAATACCCCATCCAAGATGCACTAGTCAACAAAATCTCAGGGTTGTATACATTTTACACTACTTTAACCAACTCTAAGAACTTTCTCACCTTACACCAATTTTGGGGGATATTCTATTTCACTACACCGAACTATACTGCCCCCCAATACTTTCCATCATAATTCAAAAACTATGGAGCACTAGAAGACTAGCAGAAGTTACAATAGGAAGACATGCTGTCTGTTATCTGTACTATATATGTTTTTAATATGGGGCTAAAGTTTATTACAGCACCAGTAATAAGAAGATTTCCACCTAACCATTTCTGCTTTAACTCCTGTTATAACTCTATCATCCAATTCCCCCATCTCTTCTGGACATAGTAGTTTAGTGAATAGACACAAGTTTAATGCTGGAAGAGTTATATGCCAATGCCCTAGCTCTTACATTTACTGTATCAACTATATCCATCACACTCATCCATTACTGATACATCGTTATAATAGTAGGTATGTGGTCATTTGATTCCTGGAATGTCAAAGGGATCCAACTCAAAAAAATAAATAAAACTACTTCTACATTTGATATTCAAATCCAAAGCTAATTTAACCCCCCTACAAGAAACACACATGCTACCAGAGCAATGGAACCCCCCCCCAAGAAAAAATGGATTAAGAATGTCATTGCTTCTGGCAAATCCCAAAATAGCACAGGAGTTGCAATCATTATTAAAACTGACTTCCAATGTGAAATCTTAAAACATGATATGGACATGAATGTCAGGTGGTGCTATATAACAACTAAACTGCCTGTTTAGATAAACCTGTTCTGATATTAAACCTATATGCTCCTTGTGTAAATCAACATGAATTTATAACATCTATTTATAAAATACTGCTTGACTTTCCCAATCATTATTATACACTAGAAGCGGACTGGAACTCAATCCAAGACCCTGATATTGCCAGATTCAACACCAATTCCAAACACAATACCCATGCCATATCAGCACTCGAGGAAATTAAAAATTACTTTAACCTATTCTACCCCCATATATTCCAGCCCAAGAACTCCCTCAAAAATAAATATACCTTAAAACAATAAACTTGTTTTGAAAAAAATAAATAAATATACCTTCTACTCTATGTATCATACGTCTTGGTCCAGGCTGGATTTCTTTCTTATTTCCAATATATTTACTAAATACAGGAATTCCTTTCACACAGAACCCAGATACCTATTACATTATTCTAAGATTAACCTAACTATTGATTGGGATAACAATCAAACTAACAGTAACAGAGGATATAATTGGGTCCTTAACTCTAATGTATTAAGGAAAAAAAGAAATTCAACAAGAAGTAGATGCCATCCTGGACCAAGCTTTAGACAATTTTCTCTATAATCACCTACCTATGGACATTTACCGGGACTCTATTAAATCCATAATTAGAGGTACCTTTATAAGTAAAGCTTCATATTATAAAAAAAAAACTTCTCCAGGAGGAAGCCAGTCTTAAAAATCAAATCATTAAGCTTGAATCGCAACTCCAATCATTCTTTAAAAAAGAAACTGAAACTCAAATAACACAACTCCAACAAAAGCTATATGATCTCAATGCTGAAAACCTTACATACCAAGAAATTAAAAGTTTAGCAAATTACTCTGAATGGGCTCACATGCCATCTAAATTCACGACAAAGCTTATTAACCAAAACAAACCCTCCCTGAACATAACAGAACTTATCTACCAAGATAAACTCTATTACACTACTCAAGAGATCATACATATCTTTGAAAGTATATATACAAAATCCTACAGTCCATCAAACCTCTCTCATAATAAACAGGACCTAGATGCCTTCTTAAACCAATTACATTTTCCAAAAATCAGTCCAGATCAACAAAAATTGGTATCCTCCCAATCTCCTGGCAAGAAATTATTATGACAATCAACAAACTCAAACCCACCAGGTACAGATGGTCTTACAGCTGAATTCTACAAAGCTTTCCCACAAAAATCATCTCTCTTTATTTTCCATCTATTAAATCACATTACTTCCAGTGGTATACGTGATATACATCTAAATGCATCCAAAATGATTTTCATACCTAAACCAAACTCCGACCTCAAACCCCCCTGAACTATAAACCTATAGCCCTAATAAATCTTGATATGAAAATATTTGCATCAATACTAGCAAACAGAATTAAACCAATCATTCCAAACATTTTTCCCCTGAACAGGTTTTATAATACACACAGACAAACCTTTGATCATTCCCTTAACCTGGACACCATGATCAATCTCTCTACCCATACACGTACTACAATCTACACCTTAGCTATTGATGCCTCAAAAGCATCTGATAGACTCAATGTAAACTTTTTGCTCAATGTCTTGCCTCTCTTTAACAGACCCAATGACTACATAGAAGTTATCAAAACACTATACTCCAAGGCTCATACTTGCCTACAAATTAATAAACACCTATCTTCTCGAATTGACATTGAGAATAGTGCCAGACAAGGATGTAAAATGTCCCCCTATCTTTTTAATTTATAAATTGAACTCATTTTTCTCCTTATTTCTCATAAAACTTTCCACCATATCCCCAATATCTTTAACACTAAAATTACCCTAGCGACTTTTGCTGATAATCTAAATATTTACTACTCACTACCTAATTCAGACCTCCAGAAACTACTATCCACTATAGACACCTTTTCACCTTTCTCAAATTACAAACTAAACCTAAAGAAAACAAATATCTTCCATATTAACTCCCTCTGTCAGCTTCCCACATACTTCTTAGCAGCTGGTATTAAAACTAGCCATTCATTAAAATATCTAGGAATATCATTCCACCAAGATCCTAAACAATCATATACAAATAACATTATTAATCTCTGGTCAAACATACAACATGATATGGGCAGATGGACAAAACTTCAACTTCCATTCCTGGCTAAAATCACCACAATAAAAATGAAACTTCTGTCCAGATTTCTATATATATTTAATGCCTCCAATACCGTTATCAACCGAAAACTCTTCAAAACCATTCACTCCACAATATCCAAATTTATTTGGGTCTCCAAATCAGTTAGAATCAGTTATAATAAATGGACCTACCATAAAGACTATGGAGGGTTAGAGCTGCTGGATGTTTAACTGTACTATGATATCATAAACTGTAATAGACTAATAACATTAGCTGACCACACCCCTTCATCACAACAATGATCTCCAACCTTGGTCAAACTATTACACAACTATATCATAACATTGTCCATAAACCTCAGAGCCTTGCTTTCCTTTACAATGAAAACTTAAAGAAATCTTAAAAAAATACCCAGTCATTAGCCATAAAATCACTATCATACAAAGGATGTTCAAATCATTAAACCTATATTATGCATTTACTTCCTTACAACCTATCCAACTTAACCCCAATCTCAAAATGAATAACACTATCATTAACCTAAACAATTATCCCACCCTCAAGAAACTAACCATTTCTGATATAGTTCCCTTTCAGAACAATACTATCACTGAAATGAGAACACAAAGTTCCCTAAAAGCTATACAATCATTTTAAGGCAAATTCGAAACCATAGCCGATATATTATAGACAATCCTGATATAAATGCAACTGACATTCAAACCTGTAAAATCATATGGAACCTCCTATCCTCAAACAAAAAAAAATGCTATCTAACTCCTACAAACTTATTCTATCAAAATGCAAAATAAGTTATTTATTCTAGTTACTGGAAGGAAATCGATACTTCAATCACAAACAATTCAAGCGATCCAACGTACCTCCAAACTTATTCCCCTTACAAAACTTAAGCATACACAGATCATGATACTTCATAACACCTATCTCACTCCAATCTTTGTAAATAAAATATACCCAACCACCTCTCCATTCTGTTCCTATTGTGATAATCACAAGGCTGAGCTACTCCATATCTTCTGGAGCTGCAAGTGCACCTACAAGCTATTGTGTTCAGAGTCCAACTGGAAAAAATGGGCTATGAAAAGTCCACCTTATCTTGGAAACTAGCTTTCCTACATATCATCCCCACAGGCCTGACTAATCTACAAACATGAATATTAATAACATTAGTTTCTTTACTTAAATACTACATTACATTACATTGGAAAGATAGAGCATCACTCACATGGGAGGGTTTCAAACCATTAACTACCAAACACTTACTAGCTCACAAATATTTAACCTACACTGAGAAATCCCACACTCACTTTACAGAATTTTGGAAATCTCTTTTTGAACATATTCTAGCTTGAAATTGGTACATATAATCAATGATGGAATTTTGGCATATGTGTAAATAGTTCTTACTGTTTGTATTTGTTTTATTATTCAGAAATGTATTATCTGGTCATATTACTACCTGTCTATTAATATTGTTACATTTTACTGTATCTGTTTTCACAAAAAAGGAAATAAAAATATTTTATACCAAAAAAAAGAAGATCTTAGCTTTGAATGTTAGTAGCACGAAAAATATGAAAAGAAGGATAGGTATCTTAGAATGGTATGCTGCATTAGATGCTCATATTATATTAGAGGATAAAAGATTACTTACAGAAGAAGAAAGGTTACAAACAGAAAAAAATTATGGGGTGGACCAATTATTTGGAACATAAGTAAAGTGTTCAAGCATATGTATATTATGTCAAGAAAATATTAAAATACTGGATATCACTACAGTTGAGCTAGGACAGATAACGATATTAGATATAAGATGGAATACAAATGTATATAGGGTGATTGCTATATATGCTTATGTTACAAAAAAACTTAGAGAGACAATGTTTAAAAAAATCCTTGATTATGTTGGCATAAATATGGATATTATATTGGTGGTAGACTTTAATTGTAACCTAAGAATATGCAAAAAAGATTAGTGGTGATGTTAAAACAGTATATGAAACAATGAGAAGTGCTAAATTGTATATATGGGACAATAAACATTAGACTTACAAAAAAAAATGAGATTAAGACTACAAAGAAATGAGATTGAGACTGAAATTGATTGCTTTCTTTTATCACATAGCTTAAACGTTATACAGAAAGGGATACAGAAATCAAGATATTCTGATCATATAGCTACATGATTAAAAGTACAGAAGAAAGAAAATTATATAGGTATAGGTAAAGGAATTAAAAGACTGAATGAAAGAGACTTAAAACAAAATGATAAAAATTAAGTAAATAAATTATGTAAAGATCATATAGGTATGAGAAGATTGTATGAAAACTGGACAAGCTGGTGGATAAGTTTTAAAGAAAAGTATAAGAAAGAGGAAAAAAGAAAAAAATACAATGTAAAACACTAAGTTAAGTTATATTTAGAGAATTAGTTTAAGATAAAATGACTTTTTATGAAAAGGAAAAGGAATGATATGAAACGAATGAAAAAAAGATTAATGATCTGTTATACAAATAAAGATATTGTCTACAAAGGAAAAAAGAAATAGCACCTTATTTAAATAAACTAATGAAAGGAAATAAAACGTTATAACAGAATTCAGAAATGAAGAAGGAAATAAAGTAACACAAGAAGGAACATGTAAGATAATTAAAGGGTAAACAGTACAATCTTTTGTTAAGAAAGAAATAAAAAAGGAATCAAAAATATGACCCTAGTAAATTAAATGAAAAATATAATGAAACTTTGGAACAAAGTAAAACGTTGAAAGAGTTAAATGAAATACTAAAATAAATTAATAGGAATACAGCTACAGGATTAGATGGCATTGAATATCATATGTATAAAAATATGGAAAACTGGCAGAAACTTAAATTCATAAGAGTTTTAAATGAATTGTTAGATTTAGGAAATAGATAAGGAATTATGTATAGGTACTATACTATTTATATGGAAAAAGGGAGAAAGAGATGATAAAAAGAAATGGAGACAATAGTACTAAACAATACCGACTATAAAATATTCATGAGAAATATGAAGAGATTAACAAATAAAATAGATAAGCTACTACTTGATCTGACAAGATTTAGTAGAAAGGGAAAAGGTAATCAAGACTTATGGCTGATGAAGGAGATAGATGATATCATAAGTAAGAGAGTAGAACAAAGATTATGATAGGAGACTTAAGCAAGGCATTTGACAAAATACAATATGAATCACTGTGGGATATTCTAGAGGCATATAATATAGGTAAAAAATAATACAAGTAATCAAGTTAGTATATGAACAAAATAATGTTAAATTAAATGTGAATGGATGGATAAGTGAAGAAATGAAAATAGAATGTGGAATAAGACAGGGATGTCCATGTAGCAGCATAATTTTCAATCTAGTTATGAATACAGAGTAACAAAGATAAATTGAATGATATATATGGCAGGATATAAGATAGTAAATGAAATATAACTACTTATAATGTACACATATGCTGATGATACGGTATTAATAACAAGAAATAAAGAATAGATGGGAGAAATAAGTATAAAACTAAATAAATTGTAAAAGAAGATTGGTTTATGTATAAATGAGAAAAGTAAGGGTTCTGGATTCAAAAGAAATATAGGAAATATACAATTTAATGAAGAATCTATAGATATATTAGGAATGATTTTTGGTTCAAGTGTTGGTAAAAGAAAACAATGGGAGAAATTAGTGCAAGAAATAAAAAAACATATGTAATTTTTGGAAAACATAAAGACTGGCATACAGAAAGTGTTTATAATAAATTCTATTATATTTGGTAAAATCGCATATGTAGCCAATACATGATGTTATCACGATATAAAGGAGAAATAATATCTGTGTTATTTGCATTCATATGGGGGTCAAGGTTAAACCCATCAAAAGAGGTGTTTTGTACATAAAAGAATAACAAGAAGGATCGGATCTAATAAAGCTTGTTGTACATGCTGCATCATTAAACTTACATAGAGCTATAGTAGGTTATATGAAACAATGTAAAAATCTGATAGAATTCATATTATATTGCAAATATCAATGTTCTGGGGAAAATGAAAGCAGGAAAAAGAATTGAGGAGAATCATGAATAAAGAGATAAAGGAATATCAAAATAAGATATAAGTGGTGCAGGGGTAGCATTTTCACCTCACAACAAGATGCTGTCTGGTTCAATTCTCAGCCGGGGTACCTTCTGTCTGGAGTCTGCATGTCCTCCCTGCACTCATGTGGGCTTCCTCTGGGTACTCTGGTTTCCTCCCACATTATAATGACATGTGTCTGCTGAAAATTGGCTTCGTTCCAAGTCGGACTTTCCTGGTAAACAAATGCTTAATAAATAAATATACATCAATTAGCTGTTAAGGTAAATATGCCTTATTAAAAAAAAAAAAAAACAGGACAGAATGTGCAATTATCATGGTGAATTTGAAACTACAGAACATGTGTTTTTGAAATATGGGAGAGTTAAAACATTTATGGAAAAAAATATGTAAATAGAAAATTACAGAAAATCTTACAAAAAGACAGCAGATTAATTTGGAAATGACTGAATATGTTTTTTATGGTGCAAAAAGAAAAAAAAGAAGATATGAAGAAAATTGACAGAATTATATTTTATATTTCATGGACATTATGGACTGAAAGACTGAATGAAATTAAGTTCAATGGTAAATGGGTTCTGGCAGAAATCCTAAATAAAATAAATTTTTGGTTGTGGAAAAAAGGGTGAGGGGAAATGTTCATTAATATGAATTCAAATAGTATTGTATAAAGTGTATATATGACTGTAAATATTGTAAATATGTATATATAATTGTTGTGTAAATAAGTTTTGTTGAACAATAAAAAAAATCTACTCCTTGGCATAAGGGAATGTATTTGAGTGTGGCTCCTTTTACTTACTATTTCTGTTCCAGCAGTGTAGGTGGCCCGGAGAAACAGAAGGGATGGAGTGTGTATGTTGAGCCGAAGAAGGGGTTAAAATGAAAATACAACTTTGGATATGATGGCGAACGTATCCAAAAGCTATACAAGTGCAACAGAGGGGAAGAATTCATTTATATCGGAGGAGAAGGCATTACTGGAGCAGAGGAGTTTCCTGGAGGTTCAAGTTGAAACAGGAGTAGATTCAGAGGACCTATTTCAAAAGAAATTGAGGGAGAGACAGAGACCGAGCAGGAATGTAATATTACAAGCCTCAAGTCTGCAAGGTTATGGGATGCTTATTTAAAAGAACTCATAAATCAAAGTGAACAAGAAGTAATAAATCAAAGTGAACTGGAGAGTGAAGTTGCATCATTGTGGGGTGATATACCAGAGACAATACTGCAAGAAAAGGATGTTGGAAAAGTATCTGAAAAAAAATGTACATACAAACAGTGAAAAGGGGAGAAAGAAAGGTTAAGGAGGTGAAGGATACAAAGAAGAAGTATACAGTGAAATTAAACAATAAAAAAGAAAAAGGTCTAGACAGGTATGAGGTTTGGGACTTGGTGATCGCACCCTTGGGTTTGACAGCAAAAGAGGTAAGAGCCTTTATTCTTATCAATAAAGAGACATTTTGTGACATAATTTTTGAAACTGGACAGGCTATAGAAAATATCTTAGAAAAATATGAACAAAGCAAGAATGACAATTCATGGTCAGGGTATGTGGTACAATTCTTTTTTAGAGAAACAAAAAAATACTTAAAAGAACATTTATTGCACTTATGTAAAGATATGGATACAACAAAGATTTATGATGAAATAGGTCTAGGGACTAGGGGATGGGAATGTAGGAATATACAGTATTAAAATTGGTAAATGGAAATGTGATAACTTTTCCTAGTGTTGTTATTGTAAATGGCAAAAGGGGGTTTGTAAAATAAAGAGGACAACCTAAAATATGTTTTTTTTCTGAGGAAAAGATGATCACTTGATTAGCGAATGTGATAAAAGAAAATGTTTTATATGTCGTAAACCTGGACGTGAAGCTAAAAAAATTTATTTGAAATGTAATAAATGTGGTAATATAGGGCATTCATGGTTAGACTGTGAAAAACATTGTGCAAGTCATGAGAAAAGAAGATATACAAAGAGTAGATCAGGATAAAAATAAAGGAAAGGAACAAGAAGAGCTGATTGAGAATCAAGATACACGAATAAACCCAGCAGAAGGGGAGAAAGAAGGATAAGAAGAAATATATAAAGAAGAATATGTGTGAACTGGCAAATAGTGAGAGGAAAGAAAAATGCTGTAGGAAAAAGAGTGAAAAAATGAAAAAGAAAATTCAAAAGTATATTTACGAAAGAAAGCAAAAAAGGTAAAGGATGAAAGACATATCACATTACTTTTTACTAAAAGACTAAGATTCTAGCTTTAAAAGTTAATAGCATGTAAAATATTAGGAGAAGTCTAGGCATTTTGGAATGATGTGTCTTAATAGATGTTCATATTATAGTATTAGAGGATATTAAATTATTAACAGAGGAAGAAAGGAAACAAGCAGGAAAGTTATGAGAGAGAGCTATTATTTGGAATATGGGAATAGACACTTGTTTAGGGATATGTATACTGTGTCAAAAAGTTATTGAAATATTACATGTTACTATAATTGAATCAGGACATATTGCAGCATTACATATACGATGGAATACAAATGTGTATAGAGTTATTGCTATATATGCATATGTTACAAGGAAAGAAAGAGAGATAATGTTTAAAAAGATCCTCAACTATGTCTGTCTCAATATGGATATAATACTAGTGGGTGACTTTAATTATAAGCTAAGAACAAATAACAAAAACAGTAGTGGTGCCAAAATCGTAAATGAAATTATGACATGTGGCAAGCTATATATATATGGGACAATATGCATTGGATATATAGAAGACGTGAGATTAAAATTGAAATTGATTAATTGTTATTATCAGATAGGTTAAAGATTATGCAGAAAGGAATAAAAGAAAATAGAGTTCTCAGACCATATAGCGATATGGATAAACGTATATGAAAAAGAAGAATACATAAAAATAAGTAAAGAAATTTAAAGGATGAATGAAAAAGAGTTTAGACAAGAGAACAAGACAGAAATAATTAAGTTATGGAAAGAACACATAAATATGAAAATGTTCTATTAAAATTGGAGAAGTTGGTGGATACATTTTAAAGAAAAATATATAAAAAATGTTTTTAGAATGTATAAAGCATAAGAGAAAAAAGAAAAAAGAAAAATAAGATAGTAACCCAAGCAATATTTCAAGAAATGATAAATAAAGAAAAGGTTTTCTATGAAAAAGAGAAAGAAATATATGAAATGAGTCAGGTAAGAATTAAGAATTTATTAAATAAACAAACATATCATCTACAAGGAAGAAAAAAATGGTGAAAGAAAATAAAAAGTAATAAGGGAATTAAAAGGCAATGAAGGAAAATATAACAACTTAAGAAGTTGATAGATTAGTTAAAGAAGATAATGAAAGTTTGGAATAAAGTATAACTTTGAAAGAGTTAAAGGAGGTATTAAAATACATTAACTTGAATACTGCAACAGGATTAGATGGTACTGAATATCATATGTATCATTTGGCAAAAAGTAATATTTGTAGAAGTATTGAATAAATGGTTAGAAATGGGAATAGTAGGTGAAGAAGTATGTACCAGAGTAATAATATTCATATGGAAAAAAGGAGAAAAAGACATAAAGAATTGGAGAGCAGTAATATTGATTAATGCTAACTATAAAATACTTATGAGAGTAATAACTAAAAGACTAACGAGGAAAATTGATAAGTTACTTGATCAAACAATATTTGGTAGAAAGGGAAAAGGAAGTCAAGATTTATTACGGATAATAAAATAAGTAATAGATGATATTATAAACAAGAAAGTGGAAGAAAAGATTATGATAGGAGATTTATGCAAGGCATTTGATAAAATACAGTATGATTCTTTATGGGAAATTCAAGAAGCATATAATATAAGTAGGAAAACTATACAGGTAAGAAAATCAATGTGTGAAAGGACTAATATTAGATTAAATATGAATGGATCGATAACTGAAAAGAATAAAAATAGAATGTGGAATAAAACAGGCATGTCCAGTTAGTAGTTACTTATTTTATTTACTTATGAATGTCATAGTGAATAAGATTAATAAAAAGACAAATATTATAAGGATATAAGATACCAAAAGTTTTCAAATACATATAATTTATACATATGCAGATGATATTGTTTTAATTACCAGTAATGAAAAAGGGAAGAAAAAGATAAGTGAGAAGTTAAATACATTATTAAGTAAGATTGGTTTATGTGTAAATGTGGGAAAAATTAAGGTTTTGGATGGGAGGGAAGTATAGGAGATATAAAAATTTAATGTAGAATCTATGGCGGTATAAGTTATAGTATTTGACGTGAATGCTTATAAGAATAAGCAATGGGTAAAGGTGTTTCAAGAAATAAAAGAGATATGTAACATTTGGAAAACATTTAGATTGTCATATAGGAAGAAAGTGTATTTATAAATTCTATTCTGTTAGCATATATAGCTAATACATATATGTTTCCAACACATTATGAGAAAGAGTTTATGTCTATTATATTTTTTTATATGGGGGTCAAGATTGAACCCAGTCAAGAGGGGAGTTTTATATATGAAAGAAGAACTATGAGGGTTAAGCTTAATAAATCCAGTTGTCTATGCAGCATCACTGAATTTATATAGGTTCATAGGTTCATACTAGGCTATCTGCCCTAGGGCATTTATAAGCCTAGCCAGAGTGTGTTTGGCTTTCGCCACCCATTTTAAATTAATGTTGCTATGCCCTTTTTCAAGGTTAGTATACTGTGCCTCTGTCTAACAGTGACACAGAAGTGATACCCAGGGTAAACTTACGATCTCCCATCCACTCATCAACATTCCTCTTGAAAAGAGTCAATGTGGGACTCTACCTAACCTGGACTGGGATTTTATTCCAGAGTGAAGGGAGCCTCTGGGTTATGAATCTGTCCCTCCAGCATGTCCTATTTATTTCAGTGCTGAGGTTCAAGTCTCTCGAGTGTGTGGCTCGATGGGATTTGGATTTTCTGAGGTGCAGCATGTCCATTAATTCCGGGTTGGACATGGCTTTATACGTCAGGCACAGATCGCCTCTGAGCAGGTGGTATGCCACTGAGTAGAGCTGGAGTTTCTTTAACCGGGCAGCATATGGCATCTGTTTGACCACTTTGATCCTCTTGGTGAGGTACTTTTGGGGTCTTTCCAGTTGCTGCAGGTGTCTGGTAAGGTACATCCCAAAAGGGATATTATACTCAATTATGGGCCTGATGAGGGATGAGTAAAGAGGCACGATGACCTCCCTTGATCTAGATGTCAATCCCTTCATGATTAGGTGGGCTATATAAAATGTTTTTCTAACCACTTTGGCCACGTGGTTGTCAAATGAGAGATTGCTATCAACTTGGGTCCCCAGGTCCCTAATTACTTCTTCTGTACTTAATGGATTACAACCTATGTGGTAATTTGTGGGCACTTTGTTTTTGCCAAAGGGGATGACTATACACTTTTTGACATTTAGCTTGAGGCCATGGCTCTGGCACCAGTTGTCTGTTTCTATGAGGGTCTTTTGGAGGATGCTTGTGTTGGCTGGAGAGTCGATTATGGCACCCAGTTTGCAGTCATCTGCGAACTTGGTCAGCCACAGTCCTTCCGTGTTGGCCTGTAACTCCGAGAAATATATACCGAACAAGAGAGGTCCCAGGACTGAGCCTTGTGGGATGCCACTTGTAACTGGTTTGGAGTCTGACATGGCTCCAGCAATTCTAACTATGTGGGTTCTGTCCTTGAGCCAGTTTGCAACACATCTAGTGACATAGGGGTTTATATTTAAGCTGGTGAGCTTATCTATAATGCCCGAGTGGGGTATTGTATCCAAGGCTTTTGTGAGGTCCAGGTAGGCTGTGTGGACCACCTTCCCCTCGTCAATGGCCTTGGTGACTGTTTCAAAGAAATTGACCAGGTTTAAGAGTCAGCATCTGCCCTTAACAAAGCCGAACTGGGTAGGATCCAGTGTTTGTAAGTCCCCAATATCTTTATTTATGAGGTCCATGATGATCCTTTCCATAGCTTTGCAGACCAAGCTAGTCAGGCTTATGGGGCAATAGTTTCCAGGATCTGTTGAGGCACCACCTTTGTGGAGAGGGACCACTGTTACATATCCTGTAGTAAGGCTGAGATTGAATAGTAGTTTTATGTTTGGGTTTAGCTCTTCTTGGAGTTCATGTAGGATGCAGCTCGGGACACCGTCTGGTCCCATTGATGCTGTGTTTTTTGCTTTGGAGAGGGCGGCTCTTACCTGAGCATCTGAGAAGTCAGGGGGGCAGTACTCTGCTGGGATAGATATTTGCCCTTTTGGTGGGGAGTGGGGGGAGTTTGCGCTGAACCTGTCAGCTAGTATGTTGGCAATGTCTGTGGGTTCGGTGTATTTTTTGTCATTTTGGACTAATTCTGAGCATATCTGGGAATTACCACCCAGGTTCCTAACATAACTAAAGAAAGCCTTGTGATTATCCTTAGTGTCCTGTGCAATTTTTCTCTTGAAGCTGGCCTTAGACAATTTTATGAGTGCCCGTAGTTTTTTGCTAATACTGATCAGTGATGCCTTCCCTTTTTGGGATTTTGCTCTATCATTTAGTAGCTTCCTCCTTCTATTGTATAGTTTGTTTATGGCTGGGGTCCACCAGACAGCATGTCTGCCTTTGGAGGATTGGGTCTTGGTTTTATTTGGGATCGCATGATCCATGCATTCCTGAAGGTGTTCATAGAATGCGTTTATAAAGGATTCTGCTGTCTGGGCCGTATTTTCCACAGGCCCAGGGGCTTTGAAGGATTCCACCTCGGTTTTGAGGAGTGTGAAATTTGCTTTAGAGAAGTTTTTCACTGTCGTTTTCTGGGCAGGGGGTGGGGTTGGGATGTGAATATCCAGTGAGATTAGTTTATGGTCTGATCTTACCAGTGAGGGATACACTTCTGGTCTGGAGCATAGAGTCCCCATGTTGGTGATGATCAGGTCCAGTATGTTTTCCCCTCTTGTGGGAGTGGTAACAAGTTGTTCCATAGCATTTGAGTTTATAAATTCTAAGAACCTTTTGGCTAGGGTGTTGGAGCTAATGTAATGCTCCCAGTCTATGTTTGGGTAGTTGAAGTCGCCCAATATAATGGTGTTTGGAGATACCTTCATATTTTCCAGTGTTCTCAGGCAGGCCGAGTGGGGTTCCTGGGTTTGGGAGGGTGGTCTGTAGCAGGCTATAAACTGGAAGGCAGTTTTACCCACTGTTAGTTGTACATGGATAGTCTCTGATGCTTCGTGCTTTGCCACCAACCTGGAGGTGTGGGTATCTTTGATGAATATCGATACTCCCCCTCCTTTTGTGGTTCGGTCCAAGTTTTGAGGCCGAAAAGCATGGTATGAGGTATAACCTGGTAGTGCTGGAGTGCTCTCGGGAGCCCTGAACCAGGTTTCTGTTACTGCACATATATCGATGTTCTCCATGCTAAGGAGAGTTTCGAGTACGTGCATCTTGAGGTTTAGACTTCTGGCGTTGAGTAGCATTACTCTTAGTTTCTTATCCCTTGTGATACCTATGGAGGTGGGTTTGTCTTTTGAGCCTTGTCTAAAAAAGGCACTATGGGGCTAGCAAGAGTCTTTGCCAATATCCGAAAGCCCAGGGGTGACAGGTGCAAGCCGTCCCTAGTGAAGCATTGTGGCTTGTCGAGCATATCATCTTAAGCTGACAGGCATTGGATTCCCTTTGAATGACACCAGTACTTAAGCCAATTGTCGAAATTGATCATCTTGTCTTCATATTGTGGCATCATTCTTGGTGAGGGTAAGATGCTACTCAAGGTCAGGGTCATACTGGCCTGGGCTACATGCTCAGAGAGCT
This sequence comes from Protopterus annectens, assembly GCF_019279795.1. Classification (NCBI taxonomy): domain Eukaryota; kingdom Metazoa; phylum Chordata; order Ceratodontiformes; family Protopteridae; genus Protopterus; species Protopterus annectens. Next base: position 79,750,891 of record NC_056735.1, read on the forward strand.
CCTCTATGTCTCTTTTCATGTAGTCCAGGGAGGTACGTCTCAGGTCATTCACACCAGCATGAACAATGACTGAGTCATATTTGTACATATGCTGATGATACTGTATTAATAACAAGAAATAAAGAATAGATGGAAGAAATAAGTATAAAACTAAATAAATTGTAAAAGAAGATTGGTTTATGTATAAATGAGAAAAGTAAGGGTTCTGGATTCAAAAGAAATATAGGAAATATACAATTTAATGAAGAATCGATAGATATATTAGGAATGGTTTTTGGTTCAAGTGTTGGTAAAAGAAAACAATGGGAGAAATTAGTGCAAGAAATAAAAAAAATGTAATTTTTGGAAAACATAAAGATTGGCATACAGAAATTGTTTTTAATAAATTCTATTATATTAAGTAAAATCTCATATGTAGCCAATACATGATGTTATCGCAATATAAAATAGAAATAATATCTGTTATATTTGCATTCATATGGGGGTCAAGACTAAATCCAGTCAAAAAAGGTGTTTTGTACATAAAAGAATAACAAGAAGGATTGGGTCTAATAAAGCTTGTTGTACATGCTGCATCATTAAACTTACATAGAGCTATAGTAGGTTATATGAAACAATGTAAAAATCTGATAGAATTCATATTATATTGCAAATATCAATGTTATGGGGAAAATGGAAGCAGGACAAAGAATTGAGGAGAATCATGAATAAAGAGATAAAGGAATATCAAAATAAAATATAAGTGGTGCAGGGGTAGCATTTTCGCCTCACAGCAAGATGCTGTCTGGTTCAATTCTCGGCTGGGATACCTTCTGTCTGGAGTCTGCATGTCCTCCCTGCACTCGCATGGGCTTCCTCTGGGTACTCTGGTTTCCTCCCACATTAGAATGACGTGTCTGGAGTGTATCTTCCTTGGCCTCTGCTGAAAATTGGCTTCATTCCAAGTCAGACTTTCCTGGTAAACAAATGCTTAATTAATAAATATACATGAATCTAAAGACTTTTGATGGAGGTCATCTATAAGTAAGCTAGCTGTTAAGGTAAATATGCCTTTAAAAAAAAAAAAAAAAAAAAAAAAACAGGACAGAATGTGCAATTATCATGGTGAATTTGAAACTACAGAACATGTGTTTCTGAAATATGGGAGAGTTTATGGAAAAAAATATGTAAATAGAAAATTATGGAAAATCTTACAAAAAGGGAGCAGATTAATTTGCAAATGACTGAATATGTTTTTTATGGTGCAAAAAGAAAAAAAGAAGATATGAAGAAAATTGGCAGAATTATATTTTATATTTCATGGACATTATGGACTGAAAGACTGAATGAAATTAAGTTCAATGGTAAATGGGTTCTGGCAGAAATCCTAAAGAAAATACATTTTTGGTTGTGGAAAAAAGGGTGGGGGGAATGTTCATTAATATGAATTCAGATAGTATTGTATAAAGTGTATATATGACTGTAAATATTGTAAATATGTATATATAATTGTTCTGTAAATAAGTTTTGTTGAACAATAAAAAAAAACTACTCCTTGGCATAAGCGAATGTGTTTGAGTGTGGCTCCTTTTGCTTCCTATTTTTGTTCCAGCAGTGTAGGTGGCCCGGAGAAACAGAAGGGATGGAGAGTGTATGTTGAGCAGAAGAAGGAGTTAAAAATGAAAATACAACTTTGGATATGATGGCGAAAGTATTCAAAAGCTACAAGTGCAACAGAGGGGGATAGTTCATTTATATTGTAGGAGAAGGCATTACTGGAGCAGAGGAGTTTCCTGGAGGTTCAAGTTGAAACAGGAGTAGATTCAGAGGACCTATTTCCAAAGAAATTGAGGGAGAGACAGAGACCGAGCAGGAATGTAATATTACAAGCCTCGAGTCTGCAAGGTTATGGGATGCTTATTTAAACGAACTCATAAATCAAAGTGAACAAGAAGTAATAAATGAAAGTGAACTGGAGAGTGAAGTTGCATCATTGTGGGGTGATATACCAGAGAAAATACAGCAAGAAAAGGATGTTGGAAAAGTATCTGAAAAAAATTGTACATGCAAACAATGAAGAAGGGAGAAAGAAAGGTTGAGGAGGTGAAGGATACAAAGAAGAAGTATACAGTGAAATTAAACAGTAAAAAAGAAAAAGGTCTAGACAGGTATGAGATTTGGGACTTGGTGATCGCACCCTTGGGTTTGACAACAAAAGAGGTAATTGCCTTTATTCTTATCAATAAAGAGACATTTTGTGACATCATTTTTGAGACTGGACAAGCTATGGAAAATATCTTTGAAAAATATGAACAAATTAAAAAATGACAATTCATGGTCAGGGTATGTGGTACAAATCTTTTTTAGAGAAACAAAAACAAAAGACTTAAAAGAACATTTATTGCACTTATGTAATGATATGGATACAACAAAGATTTATGACGAATCAGGTCTAGGGACTAGGGGATGGGAATGTAGGAATATACAGTATTAAAAAGGGTAAATGGAAATGTGATACCTATTCCTAGTGTTGTTATTGTAAATGGCAAAAGGGGATTTGTAAAATAAAGAGGACAACCTAAAATATGTTTTTTTTTTCTGAGGAAAAGATGATCACTTTATTAGTGAATGTGATAAAAGAAAATGTTTTATATGTCATAAACCTGGACATGAAGCTAAAAAATTTTATTTGAAATGTAATAAATGTGGTAATATAGGGCATTCATGGTTAGACTGTGAAAAACATTGTGCAAGTTATGAGAAAAGAAGATATCCAAAGAGTAGATCAGGATAAAAATAAAGGAAAGCAACAAGAAGAGCTGATTGAGAATCAAGATACACAAATAAACCCAACAGAAGGGGAGAAAGAAGGAAAAGAAGAAATATATAAAGAAGAATATGTGTGAACTTTCAAATAGTGAGAGGAAAGAAAAATGCTGTAGGGAAAATAGTGAAAAAATGAAAAAGAAAATTCAAAAGTATATTTATGAATGTGATAAAAGAAAATGTTTTATATGTCGTAAACCTGGACATGAAGCTAAAAAATTTTATTTGAAATGTAATAAATGTGGTAATATAGGGCATTCATGGTTAGACTGTGAAAAACATTGTGCAAGTCATGAGAAAAGAAGATATCCAAAGAGTAGATCAGGATAAAAATAAAGGAAAGGAACAAGAAGAGCTGATTGAGAATCAAGATACACGAATAAACCCAACAGAAGGGGAGAAAGAAGGAAAAGAAGAAATATATAAAGAAGAATATGTGTGAACTTTCAAATAGTGAAAGAAAAATGCTGTAGGGAAAAGAGTGAAAAAATGAAAAAGAAAATTCAAAAGTATATTTACGAAAGAAAGCAAAAAAGGTAAAGGATGAAAGACATATCACATTAATTTTTACTAAAAGACTAAGATTCTAGATTTAAAAGTTAATAGCATGTAAAATATTTGGAGAAGTCTAGGCATTTTGGAATGATGTGTCTTAATAGATGTTCATATTATAGTATTAGAGGATATTAAATTATTAATAGAGGAAGAAAGGAAAGCAGGAAAGTTATGAGGGAGACCTATTATTTGGAATATGGGAATAGACACTTGTTTAGGGATATGTATACTGTGTCAAAAAGTTATCGAAATATTACATGTTACTATAATTGAATCAGGACATATTGCAGCATTACATATAAGATGGAATACAAATGTGTATAGAGTTATTGCTATATATGCATAAGTTACAAGGAAAGAAAGAGAGATAATGTTTAAAAAGATCCTCAACTATGTCTGTCTCAGTATGGATATAATACTAGTGGGTGACTTTAATTATAAGCTAAGAACAAATAACAAAAACAGTAGTGATGCCAAAATCGTAAATGAAATTATGACATGTGGCAAGCTATATATATATATGGGACAATATACATTGGATATATAGAAGACGTGAGATTAAAATTGAAATTGATTAATTGTTAATATCAGATAGGTTAAAGATTATGCAGAAAGGAATAAAAGAAAATAGAGTTCTCAGACCATATAGCGATATTGATAAAAGTATATGAATAAGAAGAATACATAAAAATAAGTAAAAAAATTTAAAGGATGAATGAAAAAGAGTTAAGACAAGAGGACAAGACAGAAATAATTAAGTTATGGAAAGAACACATAAATATGAAAATGTTCTATTAAAATTGGAGAAGTTGGTGGATACATTTTAAAGAAAAATATATAAAAAATGTTTTTAGAATGCATAAAGCATAAGAGAAAAAAGAAAAAAGAAAAATAAGATAGTAACCCAAGCAATATTTCAAGAAATGATAAATAAAGAAAAGGTTTTCTATGAAAAAGAGAAAGAAATATAGGAAATGAGTCAGGTAAGAATTAAGAATTTATTAAATAAACAAACATATTATCTACAAGGAAGAAAAAATGGTGAAAGAAAATAAAAAGTAATAAGGGAATTAAAAGGCAATGAAGGAAAATATAACAACTTAAGAAGTTGATAGATTAGTTAAAGAAGATAATGAAAGTTTGGAATAAAGTATAACTTTGAAAGAGTTAAATGAGGTATTAAAATACATTAACTTGAATACTGCAACAGGATTAGATGGTACTGAATATCATATGTATCATTTGGCAAAAAGTAATATTTGTAGAAGTATTGAATGAATGGTTAGAAATGGGAATAGTAGGTGAAGAAGTATGTACCAGAGTAATAATATTCATATGGAAAAAAGGAGAAAAAGACATAAAGAATTGGAGAGCAGTAATATTGATTAATGCTAACTATAAAATACTTATGAGAGTAATAACTAAAAGACTAATGAGGAAAATTGATAAGTTACTTGATCAAACAATATTTGGTAGAAAGGGAAAAGGAAGTCAAGATTTATTACGGATAATAAAATAAGTAATAGATGATATTATAAACAAGAAAGTGGAAGAAAAGATTATGATAGGAGATTTATGCAAGACATTTGATAAAATACAGTATGATTCTTTATGGGAAATTCAAGAAGCATATAATATAAGTAGGAAAACTATACAGGTAAGAAAATCAGTGTGTGAAAGGACTAATATTAGATTAAATATGAATGGATCGATAACTGAAAAGAATAAAAATAGAATGTGGAATAAAACAGGCATGTCCAGTTAGTAGTTACTTATTTTATTTACTTATGAATGTCATAGTGAATAAGATTAATAAAAAGACAAATATTATAAGGATATAAGATACCAAAAGTTTTCAAATACATATAATTTATACACATGCAGATGATATTGTTTTAATTACCAGTAATGAAAAAGGGAAGAAAAAGATAAGTGAGAAGTTAAATACATTATTAAGTAAGATTGGTTTATGTGTAAATGTGGGAAAAATTAAGGTTTTGGATGGGAGGGAAGTATAGGAGATATAAAAATTTAATGTAGAATCTATGGCGGTATAAGTTATAGTATTTGACGTGAATGCTTATAAGAATAAGCAATGGGTAAAGGTGTTTCAAGAAATAAAAGAGATATGTAACATTTGGAAAACATTTAGATTGTCATATAGGAAGAAAGTGTATTTATAAATTCTATTCTGTTAGCATATATAGCTAATACATATATGTTTCCAACACATTATGAGAAAGAGTTTATGTCTATTATATTTTTTTATATGGGGGTCAAGATTGAACCCAGTCAAGAGGGGAGTTTTATATATGAAAGAAGAACTATGAGGGTTAAGCTTAATAAATCCAGTTGTCTATGCAGCATCACTGAATTTATATAGGTTCATAGGTTCATACTAGGCTATCTGCCCTAGGGCATTTATAAGCCTAGCCAGAGTGTGTTTGGCTTTCGCCACCCATTTTAAATTAATGTTGCTATGCCCTTTTTCAAGGTTAGTATACTGTGCCTCTGTCTAACAGTGACACAGAAGTGATACCCAGGGTAAACTTACGATCTCCCATCCACTCATCAACATTCCTCTTGAAAAGAGTCAATGTGGGACTCTACCTAACCTGGACTGGGATTTTATTCCAGAGTGAAGGGAGCCTCTGGGTTATAAATCTGTCCCTCCAGCATGTCCTATTTATTTCAGTGCTGAGGTTCAAGTCTCTCGAGTGTGTGGCTCGATGGGATTTGGATTTTCTGAGGTGCAGCATGTCCATTAATTCCGGGTTGGACATGGCTTTACACGTCAGGCACAGATCGCCTCTGAGCAGGTGGTATGCCACTGAGTAGAGCTGGAGTTTCTTTAACCGGGCAGCATATGGCATCTGTTTGACCACTTTGATCCTCTTGGTGAGGTACTTTTGGGGTCTTTCCAGTTGCTGCAGGTGTCTGGTAAGGTACATCCCAAAAGGGACATTATACTCAATTATGGGCCTGATGAGGGATGAGTAAAGAGGCACGATGACCTCCCTTGATCTAGATGTCAATCCCTTCATGATTAGGTGGGCTATATAAAATGTTTTTCTAACCACTTTGGCCACGTGGTTGTCAAATGAGAGATTGCTATCAACTTGGGTCCCCAGGTCCCTAATTACTTCTTCTGTACTTAATGGATTACAACCTATGTGGTAATTTGTAGGCACTTTGTTTTTGCCAAGGGGGATGACTATAAACTTTTTGACGTTTAGCTTGAGGCCATGGCTCTGGCACCAGTTGTCTGTTTCTATGAGGGTCTTTTGGAGGATGCTTGTGTTGGCTGGAGAGTCAATTATGGCACCCAGTTTGCAGTCATCTGCGAACTTGGTCAGCCACAGTCCTTCCGTGTTGGCCTGTAACTCCGAGAAATATATACCGAACAAGAGAGGTCCCAGGACTGAGCCTTGTGGGATGCCACTTGTAACTGGTTTGGAGTCTGACATGGCTCCAGCAATTCTAACTATGTGGGTTCTGTCCTTGAGCCAGTTTGCAACACATCTAGTGACATAGGGGTTTATATTTAAGCTGGTGAGCTTATCTATAATGCCCGAGTGGGGTATTGTATCCAAGGCTTTTGTGAGGTCCAGGTAGGCTGTGTGGACCACCTTCCCCTCGTCAATGGCCTTGGTGACTGTTTCAAAGAAATTGACCAGGTTTAAGAGTCAGCATCTGCCCTTAACAAAGCCGAACTGGGTAGGATCCAGTGTTTGTAAGTCCCCAATATATTTATTTATGAGGTCCATGATGATCCTTTCCATAGCTTTGCAGACCAAGCTAGTCAGGCTTATGGGGCAATAGTTTTCAGGATCTGTTGAGGCACCACCTTTGTGGAGAGGGACCACTGTTACATATCCTGTAGTAAGGCTGAGATTGAATAGTTGTTTTATGTTTGGGTTTAGCTCTTCTTGGAGTTCATGTAGGACGCAGCTCGGGACACCGTCTGGTCCCATTGATGCTGTGTTTTTTGCTTTGGAGAGGGCGGCTCTTACCTGAGCATCTGAGAAGTCAGGGGGGCAGTACTCTGCTGGGATAGATATTTGCCCTTTTGGAGGGGGGGGAGTTTGCGCTGAACCTGTCAGCTAGTATGTTGGCAATGTCTGTGGGTTCGGTGTATTTTTTGTCATTTTGGACTAATTCTGAGCATATCTGGGAATTACCACCCAGGTTCCTAACATAACTAAAGAAAGCCTTGTGATTATCCTTAGTGTCCTGTGCAATTTTTCTCTTGAAGCTGGCCTTAGACAATTTTATGAGTGCCCGTAGTTTTTTGCTAATACTGATCAGTGATGCCTTCCCTTTTTGGGATTTTGCTCTATCATTTAGTAGCTTCCTCCTTCTATTGTATAGTTTGTTTATGGCTGGGGTCCACCAGACAGCATGTCTGCCTTTGGAGGATTGGGTCTTGGTTTTATTTGGGATCGCATGATCCATGCATTCCTGAAGGTGTTCATAGAATGCGTTTATAAAGGATTCTGCTGTCTGGGCCATATTTTCCACAGGCCCAGGGGCTTTGAAGGATTCCACCTCGGTTTTGAGGAGTGTGAAATTTGCTTTAGAGAAGTTTTTCACTGTCGTTTTCTGGGCAGGGGGTGGGGTTGGGATGTGAATATCCAGTGAGATTAGTTTATGGTCTGATCTTACCAGTGAGGGATACACTTCTGGTCTGGAGCATAGAGTCCCCATGTTGGTGATGATCAGGTCCAGTATGTTTTCCCCTCTTGTGGGAGTGGTAACAAGTTGTTCCATAGCATTTGAGTTTATAAATTCTAAGAACCTTTTGGCTAGGGTGTTGGAGCTAATGTAATGCTCCCAGTCTATGTTTGGGTAGTTGAAGTCGCCCAATATAATGGTGTTTGGAGATACCTTCATATTTTCCAGTGTTCTCAGGCAGGCCGAGTGGGGTTCCTGGGTTTGGGAGGGTGGTCTGTAGCAGGCTGTTAGTTGTACATGGATAGTCTCTGATGCTTCGTGCTTTGCCACCAACCTGGAGGTGTGGGTATCTTTGATGAATATCGATACTCCCCCTCCTTTTGTGGTTCGGTCCAAGTTTTGAGGCCGAAAAGCATGGTATGAGGTATAACCTGGTAGTGCTGGAGTGCTCTCGGGAGCCCTGAACCAGGTTTCTGTTACTGCACATATATCGATGTTCTCCATGCTAAGGAGAGTTTCGAGTACGTGCATCTTGAGGTTTAGACTTCTGGCATTGAGTAGCATTACTCTTAGTTTCTTATCCCTTGTGATACCTATGGAGGTGGGTTTGTCTTTTGAGCCTTGTCTAAAAAAGGCACTATGGGGCTAGCAAGAGTCTTTGCTAATATCCGAAAGCCCAGGGGTGACAGGTGCAAGCCATCCCTAGTGAAGCATCGTGGCTTGTCGAGCATATCATCCCAAGCTGACAGGCATTGGATTCCCTTTGAATGACACCAGTACTTAAGCCAATTGTCGAAATTGATCATCTTGTCTTCATATTGTGGCATCATTCTTGGTGAGGGTAAGATGCTACTCAAGGTCAGGGTCATACTGGCCTGGGCTACATGCTCAGAGAGCTCCTCTATGTCTCTTTTCATGTAGTCCAGGGAGGTACGTCTCAGGTCATTCACACCAGCATGAACAATGACTGAGTCATATTTGTACATATGCTGATGATACTGTATTAATAACAAGAAATAAAGAATAGATGGAAGAAATAAGTATAAAACTAAATAAATTGTAAAAGAAGATTGGTTTATGTATAAATGAGAAAAGTAAGGGTTCTGGATTCAAAAGAAATATAGGAAATATACAATTTAATGAAGAATCGATAGATATATTAGGAATGGTTTTTGGTTCAAGTGTTGGTAAAAGAAAACAATGGGAGAAATTAGTGCAAGAAATAAAAAAACATGTAATTTTTGGAAAACATAAAGATTGGCATAAAGAAATTGTTTTTAATAAATTCTATTATATTAAGTAAAATCTCATATGTAGCCAATACATGATGTTATCGCAATATAAAATAGAAATAATATCTGTTATATTTGCATTCATATGGGGGTCAAGACTAAATCCAGTCAAAAAAGGTGTTTTGTACATAAAAGAATAACAAGAAGGATTGGGTCTAATAAAGCTTGTTGTACATGCTGCATCATTAAACTACATAGAGCTATAGTAGGTTATATGAAACAATGTAAAAATCTGATAGAATTCATATTATATTGCAAATATCAATGTTATGGGGAAAATGGAAGCAGGACAAAGAATTGAGGAGAATCATGAATAAAGAGATGAAGGAATATCAAAATAAAATATAAGTGGTGCAGGGGTAGCATTTTCGCCTCACAGCAAGATGCTGTCTGGTTCAATTCTCGGCTGGGATACCTTCTGTCTGGAGTCTGCATGTCCTCCCTGCACTCGCATGGGCTTCCTCTGGGTACTCTGGTTTCCTCCCACATTAGAATGACGTGTCTGGAGTGTATCTTCCTTGGCCTCTGCTGAAAATTGGCTTCATTCCAAGTCAGACTTTCCTGGTAAACAAATGCTTAATTAATAAATATACATGAATCTAAAGACTTTTGATGGAGGTCATCTATAAGTAAGCTAGCTGTTAAGGTAAATATGCCTTTAAAAAAAAAAAAAAAAAAACAGGACAGAATGTGCAATTATCATGGTGAATTTGAAACTACAGAACATGTGTTTCTGAAATATGGGAGAGTTTATGGAAAAAATATGTAAATAGAAAATTATGGAAAATCTTACAAAAAGGGAGCAGATTAATTTGCAAATGACTGAATATGTTTTTTATGGTGCAAAAAGAAAAAAAGAAGATATGAAGAAAATTGGCAGAATTATATTTTATATTTCATGGACATTATGGACTGAAAGACTGAATGAAATTAAGTTCAATGGTAAATGGGTTCTGGCAGAAATCCTAAAGAAAATACATTTTTGGTTGTGGAAAAAAGGGTGGGGGGGAATGTTCATTAATATGAATTCAGATAGTATTGTATAAAGTGTATATATGACTGTAAATATTGTAAATATGTATATATAATTGTTCTGTAAATAAGTTTTTGTTGAACAATAAAAAAAAACTACTCCTTGGCATAAGCGAATGTGTTTGAGTGTGGCTCCTTTTGCTTCCTATTTTTGTTCCAGCAGTGTAGGTGGCCCGGAGAAACAGAAGGGATGGAGAGTGTATGTTGAGCAGAAGAAGGAGTTAAAAATGAAAATACAACTTTGGATATGATGGCGAAAGTATTCAAAAGCTACAAGTGCAACAGAGGGGGATAGTTCATTTATATTGTAGGAGAAGGCATTACTGGAACAGAGGAGTTTCCTGGAGGTTCAAGTTGAAACAGGAGTAGATTCAGAGGACCTATTTCCAAAGAAATTGAGGGAGAGACAGAGACCGAGCAGGAATGTAATATTACAAGCCTCGAGTCTGCAAGGTTATGGGATGCTTATTTAAATGAACTCATAAATCAAAGTGAACAAGAAGTAATAAATGAAAGTGAACTGGAGAGTGAAGTTGCATCATTGTGGGGTGATATACCAGAGAAAATACAGCAAGAAAAGGATGTTGGAAAAGTATCTGAAAAAAATTGTACATGCAAACAATGAAGAAGGGAGAAAGAAAGGTTGAGGAGGTGAAGGATACAAAGAAGAAGTATACAGTGAAATTAAACAGTAAAAAAGAAAAAGGTCTAGACAGGTATGAGATTTGGGACTTGGTGATCGCACCCTTGGGTTTGACAACAAAAGAGGTAATAGCCTTTATTCTTATCAATAAAGAGACATTTTGTGACATCATTTTTGAGACTGGACAAGCTGTGGAAAATATCTTTGAAAAATATGAACAAATTAAAAAATGACAATTCATGGTCAGGGTATGTGGTACAAATCTTTTTTAGAGAAACAAAAACAAAAGACTTAAAAGAACATTTATTGCACTTATGTAATGATATGGATACAACAAAGATTTATGACGAATCAGGTCTAGGGACTAGGGGATGGGAATGTAGGAATATACAGTATTAAAAAGGGTAAATGGAAATGTGATACCTATTCCTAGTGTTGTTATTGTAAATGGCAAAAGGGGATTTGTAAAATAAAGAGGACAACCTAAAATATGTTTTTTTTTCTGAGGAAAAGATGATCACTTTATTAGTGAATGTGATAAAAGAAAATGTTTTATATGTCATAAACCTGGACATGAAGCTAAAAAATTTTATTTGAAATGTAATAAATGTGGTAATATAGGGCATTCATGGTTAGACTGTGAAAAACATTGTGCAAGTCATGAGAAAAGAAGATATCCAAAGAGTAGATCAGGATAAAAATAAAGGAAAGGAACAAGAAGAGCTGATTGAGAATCAAGATACACAAATAAACCCAACAGAAGGGGAGAAAGAAGGAAAAGAAGAAATATATAAAGAAGAATATGTGTGAACTTTCAAATAGTGAAAGAAAAATGCTGTAGGGAAAAGAGTGAAAAAATGAAAAAGAAAATTCAAAAGTATATTTACGAAAGAAAGCAAAAAAGGTAAAGGATGAAAGACATATCACATTAATTTTTACTAAAAGACTAAGATTCTAGATTTAAAAGTTAATAGCATGTAAAATATTAGGAGAAGTCTAGGCATTTTGGAATGATGTGTCTTAATAGATGTTCATATTATAGTATTAGAGGATATTAAATTATTAATAGAGGAAGAAAGGAAAGCAGGAAAGTTATGAGGGAGACCTATTATTTGGAATATGGGAATAGACACTTGTTTAGGGATATGTATACTGTGTCAAAAAGTTATCGAAATATTACATGTTACTATAATTGAATCAGGACATATTGCAGCATTACATATAAGATGGAATACAAATGTGTATAGAGTTATTGCTATATATGCATAAGTTACAAGGAAAGAAAGAGAGATAATGTTTAAAAAGATCCTCAACTATGTCTGTCTCAGTATGGATATAATACTAGTGGGTGACTTTAATTATAAGCTAAGAACAAATAACAAAAACAGTAGTGATGCCAAAATCGTAAATGAAATTATGACATGTGGCAAGCTATATATATATATGGGACAATATACATTGGATATATAGAAGACGTGAGATTAAAATTGAAATTGATTAATTGTTAATATCAGATAGGTTAAAGATTATGCAGAAAGGAATAAAAGAAAATAGAGTTCTCAGACCATATAGCGATATTGATAAAAGTATATGAAAAAGAAGAATACATAAAAATAAGTAAAAAAATTTAAAGGATGAATGAAAAAGAGTTAAGACAAGAGGACAAGACAGAAATAATTAAGTTATGGAAAGAACACATAAATATGAAAATGTTCTATTAAAATTGGAGAAGTTGGTGGATACATTTTAAAGAAAAATATATAAAAAATGTTTTTAGAATGCATAAAGCATAAGAGAAAAAAGAAAAAAGAAAAATAAGACAGTAACCCAAGCAATATTTCAAGAAATGATACATAAAGAAAAGGTTTTCTATGAAAAAGAGAAAGAAATATATGAAATGAGTCAGGTAAGAATTAAGAATTTATTAAATAAACAAACATATTATCTACAAGGAAGAAAAAAATGGTGAAAGAAAATAAAAAGTAATAAGGGAATTAAAAGGCAATGAAGGAAAATATAACAACTTAAGAAGTTGATAGATTAGTTAAAGAAGATAATGAAAGTTTGGAACAAAGTATAAGTTTGAAAGAGTTAAATGAGGTATTAAAATACATTAACTTGAATACTGCAACAGGATTAGATGGTACTGAATATCATATGTATCATTTGGCAAAAAAGTAATATTTGTAGAAGTATTGAATGAATGGTTAGAAATGGGAATAGTAGGTGAAGAAGTATGTACCAGAGTAATAATATTCATATGGAAAAAAGGAGAAAACGATGACATAAAGAATTGGAGAGCAGTAATATTGATTAATGCTGACTATAAAATACTTATGAGAGTAATAACTAAAAGACTAATGAGGAAAATTGATAAGTTACTTGATCAAACAATATTTGGTAGAAAGGGAAAGGGAAGTCAAGATTTATTACGGATAATAAAATAAGTAATAGATGATATTATAAACAGGAAAGTAGAAGAAAAGATTATGATAGGAGATTTATGCAAGGTATTTGATAAAATACAGTATGATTCTTTATGGGAAATTCAAGAAGCATATAATATAAGTAGGAAAACTATACAGGTAAGAAAATCAGTGTATGAAACTACTAATATTAGAGTAAATATGAATGGATGGATAACTGAAAAGAATAAAAATAGAATGTGGAATAAAACAGGGATGTCCAGCTAGTAGTTACTTATTTTATTTACTTATGAATGTCATAGTGAATAAGATCAATAAAAAGACAAATATTATAAGGATATAAGATACCAAAAGTTTTCAAATACATATAATTTATACATATACAGATGATATTGTTTGAATTACCAGTAATGAAAAAGGGAAGAAAAAGATAAGTGAGAAGTTAAATACATTATTAAGTAAGATTGGTTTATGTGTAAATGTGGGAAAAATTAAGGTTTTGGATGGGAGGGAAGTATAGGAGATATAAAAATTTAATGAAGAATCTGTGGCGGTATTAGTTATAGTATTTGAAGTGAATGCTTATAAGAATAAACAATGGGTAAAGGTGTTTCAAGAAATAAAAGTGATATGTAAAATTTGGAAAACATTTAGATTGTCATATAGGAAGAAAGTGTATTTATAAATTCTATTCTGTTAGCATATATAGCTAATACATATATGTTGCCAACACAATATGAGAAAGAGTTTATGTCTATTATATTTTTTATATGGGGGTCAAGATTGAACCCAGTAAAGAGGGGAGTTTTATATATGAAAGAAGAACTATGAGGGCTAAGCTTAATAAATCCAGTTGTCTATGCAGCATCACTGAATTTATATAGGTTCATAGGTTCATACTAGGCTATCTGCCCTAGGGCATTTATAAGCCTAGCCAGGGTGTGTTTGGCTTTCGCCACCCATTTTAAATTAATTTTGTTATGCCCTTTTTCGAGGTTAGTATACTGTGCCTCTGTCTAACAGTGACACAGAAGTGATACTCAGGGTAAACCTACGATCTCCCATCCACTCATCAAGATTCCTCTTGAAGAGAGTCAATGAGGGTCTCTGCCTAACCTGGACTGGGATTTTATTCCAGAGTGAATTGAGCCTCTGGGTTATGAATCTGTCCCTCCAGCATGTCCTGTTTATTTCAGTGCTGAGATTCAAGTCTCTCAAGCACGTGGCTCAATGGGATTTGGATTTTCTGAGGTGCAGCATGTCCATTAATTCCGGGTTGGACATGGCTTTATACATCAGGCACAGATCGCCTTTGAGCAGACGGTATGCCACTGAGTAGAGCTGGAGTTCCTTTAACCAGGCAGCATATGACATCTGTTTGAGCCCTTTGAGCCTCTTGTTGAGGTACTTTTGGGGTCTTTCCAGTTGCTGCAGGTGTCTGGTAAGGTACATCCCAAAAGGGGCATTGTACTCAATTATGGGCCTGATGAGGGATGAGTAAAGAGGCAAGATGACCTCCCCTGATCTAGATGTGAATCACTTCATGATTAGGTGGGCTATATAAAATCATTTTCTAACAACTTTGGCCACGTGGTTGTCAAATGAGAGATTGCTATCAACTTGGGTCCTCAGGTCCCTAATTACTTCTTCTGTACTTAATGGATTACCACCTATGTGGTAATTTGTGGGTACTTTGTTTTTGCCAAAGGGGATGACTATACACTTTTTGGCATTTAGCTTGAGGCCATGGCTCTGGCACCAGTTGTCTGTTTCTATGAGGCCCTTTTGGAGGATGCTTGTGTCGGCTGGAGAGTCGATTATGGTGCCCAGTTTGCAGTCATCTGCGAACTTGGTCAGTCATGGTCCTTCCGTGTTGGTCTGTACCTCTGAGAAATATATATCGAACAAGAGAGGTCCCAGGACTGAGCCTTGTGGGACGCCACTTGCAACTGGTTTGGAGTCTGACATGGCTCCAGCAATTCTAACCATGTGGGCTGTGTCCTTGAGCCAGTTTGCAACCCATCTAGTGACATAGGGGTTTATATTTAAGCTGGTGAACTTATCTATAATGCCCGAGTAGGGTATTGTATCAAAGGCTTTTGCGAGGTCCAGGTAGGCTGTGTGCACCACCTTCCCCTTGTCAATGGCCTTTGTGACTGTTTCAAAGAAATCAACCAGGTTTAAGAGGCAGCATCTGCCCTTAACAAAGCCGAACTAGGTAGGATCCAGTGTCTGTAGGTTCCCAATATCTTTATTTTTGAGGTCCATGATGATTCTTTCCATAGTTATGCAGACCAAGCTAGTCAAGCTTATGGGGTGATAGTTTCCAGGATCTGTTGAGGCACCACCTTTGTGGAGAGGGACCACTGTTGCTGTACACCACTCTTTGGGTACATAGCCTGTAGTAAGGCTGAGATTGAACAGTAGTTTTATGTTTGCGTTTAGCTCTTCTTGAAATTCATGTAGGATGCAGCCCGGGACACCGTCTGGTCCCATTGATGCTGTGTTTTTTGCTTTCTAGAGGGCGGCTCTTACCTGAGCATCTGAGATGTCAGGGGGGCAGCACTCGGCTGGGAAAGATATTTGCTCTTTTGGTGGGGAGTGGGGGAGAAGTTTGCGCTGAACCTGTCAGCTAGCATGTTGGCAATGTCTGTGGGTTCGGTGTATTTTTTGTCATTTTGGACTAAATCTGAGCATATCTGGGAATTCCCACCCAGGTTACTAACATAACTAAAGAAAGCCTTGTGATTATCCTTAGTGTCCTGTGCAATTTTTCTCTCGAAGCTGGCCTTAGACGATTTTATGAGTGCCCGTAGTTTTTTGCTAATACTGATCAGAGATGCCTTCCCTTTATGGGATTTTGCTCTATCATGTAGTAGCTTCCTCCTTCTATTGTATAGTTTGTTTATGGCTGGGGTCCACCAGACAGGACATCTGCCTTTGGAGGATTGGGTCTTGGTTTTATTTGGGATTGCATGATCCATGCATTCCTGAAGGTGTTCATAGAATGTGTTTATAAAGGATTCTGCGGTCTGGACTGTATTTTCCACAGGCCCGGGGGCTTTGAAGGATTCCACCTCAGTTTTGAGGAGTGTGAAATTTGCTTTAGAGAAGTTTTTCACTGTGGTTTTCTGGGCAAGGAGTGGGGTCAGGATGTGAATATCCAGTGATATTAGTTTATGGTCTGATCTTACCAGTGAGGGATACACTTCTGGTCTGGAGCATAAAGTCCCCATGTTGGTGATGATCAGGTCCAGTATGTTTTCCCCTCTTGTGGGAGTGGTAACAAGTTGTTCCATAGCATTTGAGTTTATAAATTCTAGGAACCTTTGGGCTAGGGTGTTGGAGCTAGAGTAATGCTCCCAGTCTATGTTTGGGTAGTTGAAGTCGCCCAATATAATGGTGTTTGGAGAGACCTTCATATTTTCCAGTGTTCTCAGGAAGGCCGAGTGGGGTTCCTGGGTTTGGGAGGGTGGTCTGTAGCAGGCTATAAACTGGAAGGCAGTTTTACCCACTGTTAGTTGCACATGGATAGTCTCTGATGCTTCGTGCTGTGCCACCAGCCTGGAGGTGTGGGTATCTTTGACGAATATTGATACTCCCCCTTTTTTTGTGGTTCGGCCCAAGTTTTGGGGCCGAAAAGCATGGTATGAGGTATAACCTGGTAGTGCTGGGGTGCTCTCGGGAGCCTTGAACCAGGTTTCTGTTACTGCACAGATATTGATGTTCTCCATGCTAAGGAGAGTTTTGAGTACGTGCAGCTTGAGGTTTAGACTTCTGGCATTGAGTAGCATTACTCTTAGTTTCTTATCCTTTGTGATACCTATGGAGGTGGGTTTGTCTTTTGAGCCTTGGCTAAAAAGTCACTATGGGGGTAGCAAGAGCCTTTGCCAATATCTGAAAGCCCAGGGGTGATAGGTGCAAGCCGTCCCTAGCGAAGCATTGTGGCTTGTCGAGCATGTCATCCCAGGCTGACAGGCATTGGATCCCCTTTGAATGACACCAATACTTAAGCCAATTGTTGAAATTGATCATCTTGTCTTCATATTGTGGCATCATTCTTGGTGAGGGTAAGATGCTACTCAAGGTCAGGGTCATACCGGCCTGGGCTACATGCTCAGAGAGCTCCTCTATGTCTCTTTTCATGTAGTCCAGGGAGGTACGTCTCAGGTCATTCACACCAGCATGGACAATGACTGAGTCATATTTGTACTTGCCTTGGAGTGACCTGAGTGCTTGTGTTATGTGGCGGATCCTAGCACCCGACAAGCAGCTCACCGTGACCTTCTCCTTGTTCAGCCTGGTGAGCGGGACGTTAGTGTGCCTGACGACAGAGTCACCTATTACAAGTGTATCAGGTGTGTTGTTTAGCCTTAAGGGCTGTGACTGTTCGGCACAGTGGCTTTGTGAGCTATGTGTTGCACATGTTTTGTTTTGGGGTAGCGGTTGCTTGGGTGTCTGCTTTGGAGGTCTCTGCTGCTTAGGCAGATTTTTATTTAGAGCCTCTGAGTATGTTTTTGTGTGTTTATGTGTTTGGTTTGCTGTCGTGGTAGGTCTATGTGAGACTGGAATTGTAGTGAGTGTGGTTTCCTTCACCTCCTGACTGGTTACGCCAGTACTGAGTTGAGAGAGCTTAGCCTCCAGTTTGGCTATATGGTTGCATCTCTCACATGTGTTGGAATTTGTTGGGAGGAGGAGATGGTTGTCTGTGTACATGAGGCAGTTGTAACATTGCCTCAAGATTCCCAGATTCACCAGCTGGACCGGAGAGGAGATTGACAACTGACCTTTGGACATGCTAGAATAGTGTTGGGAATTCCTTTATAATTGAAAAAAAGGGCCGATGGGGAACAAGGTACTCAAGGGGAGTTTGTGAGGGTGTAGTGCTTTTAATTTTTTTAGTGCTGACTTATATAATTGCTTTAGTGAGCAAGTGCCAGGTAACTTAAATGCAATGTGTTACAGGTAACTTAAGTGCAAAAATGGCAAACAGTAACTTTATTTCAAGTGAAACAAGGAAATAAGTACAGTAAGCAATGCAGATATCACTAGGGATCCACAAAAGTGCTGAAAAGCCACGTTTTAGGTGGAATTAGCTTTTCAGGGAAATAACAAGCAAACAAACAACAAGCATACAAACAAGCCTGGATTCAGCAGGCCTGGATCTAGTCTATGCTACAGCAAACAAGGTGTACCAATTACAGTAAGAAGCAGTTCAAATATGCAGGCACTATAAGCCTTTAACCAGAAATTCCCAGCTCAGAAGGGCAGAGTCCAGCCACTCCTCCCACAAGAGTGCAGACCATGAACCCTCTTAATGTAAAATAACTGGCCTGAAGCCCAAGTGCTTAAACCAGAACTAATAAACTTTTAGAATAACAGACACTGAGCTCTCAATCAGCAGTTCCCAACTTAGAAGGATACCTGTCCTGCCACCACAGTGCAGGCCACAAACCTTCCTAATGTAAAACAACTGGTCTGAAGCCCAAGTGCTTAATCCAAAAGACTTAGAATGATAGCTACACTTTAATCAAGTTACTACCAAGCAGTAATAAATACAATTGAATACTTTAAAGAATGCCTGGATTAGTGCTCAAGTTATACAAACAAAGCTAGATTCAGCAGGCCTGGATCTAGTCTATGCTACAGCAATTGAAAGGGCATTCCAAGGAAAACAAGAATTCAATAGAACTTTTTTTTATCTTACAAGTATAAAGGATTTTTGGGAAAAGTAAAGGAATATCAAGATAAGATTATAGTGTACAAATTAAAAGTGAATGAGACTGAAAAGAATAGGAAAGAATGGTATTTGAATATCATGAGAATATGTTATTTAGTAGACCCTCGGAAACATTTAGACACCAAAAAAAAAGAAAAACACTATAATGAAATATAAATGATACAAGAATATATGAATGTAAAGATTTTTTTTAGATTGTCTATAAGTAATGTACCTGTCAAGACAAATATGCCTTACAAAATAAATTATGATAGAATATGTAATAATTTGGTGAATATGAAACAAGTGAGCATGTCTTTTTGAATTGTGTAAGGGTAATAAACTGTGAGAAGAATTATGTAAAAATAAAATGTTACAGTGTATTGTAAATGTTGAACAGATAAATATGGACATGATTGAATATGGTTATTATGGTGAAAAACAAACAAGAAGATGCAAAAAAAATGGACAGAATAATATATTTTTGTTTTATGGACATTATGGACTGAAAGTTAAATGAAATTAAACTCAATGGAAAATGGGCATTAGCAGAAATCTTAAAAATATATATTTTTAGTTGTGGAAGAAAAGGTGAGGGGAATGTATATAGGTACTGTATGTACATACTGTAAGTGATGTCAGTCAATAATAATAATAAAAAAAAACTACTCATTGTTGTGAGTGGGACTCATTTTGCTAGAGCAATTCTTGTTTTCAACCCAGGTGCAAAGGCAGCCTGGAGAAAGAGGGAGGCAGATGGAAAATGGAGATAACAGACTGGTAAAAGAAATGAAAGAGAAAACAAATATTGAGACCAGAGAAAGTGTGCAGGATTCTGAGGAAATATTTCAAAGAAACCTGTTTGATGGAGATGAGGGTTGAAGGATGATTTACTTAAAGAAATGATGGTGCAGATGAGCTGGAAAATGAAGGAGATGTTTACTTGGGAGGGGGGATACGAAGAAAATGCAAAAGGAGAATGCAGACAGAATCCTGAAGAATAGTGGTGAGATGGAAAATTAAACATATACAGAAAAAGTAAATCAGGCAAAGGTAGAGTAGCAGAAAAGAAGGCAGGATTTTCTGATCATCTTGCAATATGGCTAGAGATAAAGGAAAACAAGGAAATATATAAAAATGGGTAAAGGAATAAAAAGGATAAATAAGAAAGTGTGGAATGAAGAAGGAAAGAGTTCACTAGTTGAATGGTAATGGTAATTTCAGTGAATGGCTATTCCACAAACACTATCCAGGGAAACTCCTTTTCATCGAAAATGTACATCATCAGAAACAAAATCATCGCATAACCATACGTGGCCATCATACACACAACGGAAGGCAGTACGGACTTAAAGGTATGCTTGGGATAAGGAAATATGCCCTTTTCCTTCTGTAGTATAATTTCAGAGTTAGTATATATAATAAGTAGGGGGTATAGGGGGCTGTGCTCCCCACAAAAGGAGAATCCAATTAACAGCAGAGCTTCCTCATGTGAGGGGCTGTGCCCCCCACACCCCCTGCTAATTATATATACCAACTTTGAGACTGCACTGCAGTAGTCAAAGGATAGATTTGTAAATCACACTACAGTAGGGAAAGGGCAGATTTCCTTATCCCTAGCATACCTGTACATCCGTACTGCCTTCTGTTGTGTACATGTTGGCCAACTATGGCTACGCAATGATTTTCTTTCTGATAATATGCATTCTCAATGAAAAGGAATTTTGCTGGACAGTGTTCGAGGATTAGCTGTTTGATGTAATTACCATTCAATAAGTGAACATAGACCCAAAAAGATCATATAATTATGAGAGCATTTTATAAAAATTGGTCTGAATGGTGGATGATATTTAAGGTAAATATAAAAAAAAATGTTTTTTACATTGACAATATGATGTGAGAAAAGTAGAGAATTAAAAAGATACAAGAACAGAGAACAATGCATTGGAAGATTTACAACACAATGATAGAAAGTACTTTGACAAAGAAAAATGATTATTGAAAGAAACCAAGAAAAAACTAGAAGAATTGTTATATTAGCAAATATATTTCCACAAGGAAAAAGATAAGAAATAGTGAGTTACTTAGATTAGTAAAGGAAGATGGTAGCATAATAAAAGAAATAAAAATGTAGAAGGAGAAATAGAAAGAACTCAGGAACAGATTATGAATAGCGATGTACAGTACGTACAAGAAATCATCATAAACCGCCTAGTTTTCCCATTTTCTACATGGGGTCAGGTTATCGTGTTAACCATTACCATCTCTCTCGATTCATTGCCACACTCCTGTCTTCTTTGACACGTATTCCTGACTGTCACAGATTTTCTCTCACATAATCCATCCATCATTTTGCTGGACATCCGTATTTCCTCTTACCTTCTTCCTGTCTGTCCCAAATCGTCTTTACCAGATTTTCTTCTGCTTTTCTGCACATGTCCAAACCACCACAGTGTGTTCTGTCTGATTATTTTCTGCAATTGGGAACATAGGTGAAATTCTTGGCTAGGCTTATAAGGGCCTCTGAGCCAAAAGTCTGGTAACATCCTATGAATCCCATGAACCTATCTCAGTTCGCAGATTCTTCTGATTTCCCCAATTTGCTGCCGTTACCGCTGTAATATCAACTTATCAATCACCCTCTCCAGAACGTTCATGCAATGTGACAGGAGTGTGATGCCTGCCCACAGTTATGGATGTCCCCTTTATTGTTGTAGGCTGGCGTGAGTATGCATATACTCTACACTTTCTTATGTACAAGAAATGTTTAAAGAAAACAGGTAGTGAAAGCAAAGCATGGAAAGTAAAAAATAAGTAAACAAATAAATAAACAAATAACAGAAAAATAGAATAAAGAGTTGGAAAAGGAGATTTCTTAAAATGATCTAGATATAGTATTAGGACAAGTAAATATTGATTTGGTTGCAGGCCCAGATGGAATAGTATATGGAGTGTATGATAATGTAAGGGACTGGCAAAAAAAAACTTTTTAAAGATTTTAAATGAATGGTTAAATGAAGGTTTTATGTATAAAGAATTATGTAGTGGAATACTTAAATTCATATAGAAGAAGGAAGATAGAAGACAATTAAGTAACTGGAGACCAATAGTATTCAATAATAATTATTATAATATCTTAAGAATAAGTGAAAATCATGCTAGCAGACCTTAATAAGGCATTTAAGACAAATGAACATGAAATCTTATGGGCAGTAATGAAAGCATATATTATAAATGACAATGTTAGGACATTATGTATGTTAGTGTATAGTAATAATAAACTAAAAGTACTTGTAAATGGCTGGTTAAGCCAAGAGGTACATATGAAGAGCAGTGTAGGGGGATGTCCAATGAGTTGTATACTCTTTTTTTTGCTTTAGTTATGAATGTGATAGTATGTGAAATAAAGGAATGAGTTCCACAAGGCATACCAAGAGAGACCTATTCAGGTACAGATTGAGTGCTTTCATTCTTTAACTATATTAAAACTAGAACTTCTAAAGAAAAAAAAAAAAAAAATATATATATATATATATATATATATATATATATATATATATATATATATATATATAAAAAATGCCACTTCTTCTTCAAACACCACGATTAAACAGCACATTATAAAAATTGAACAATCATAATCATCGCTGACAGCCATTCACCGAATAAAAATGTATATATTAATTATGATGCAAATCAGGAAGCCGTGAACCTATTCAAACTGTTTAAGCCAATAAAAATGTTAAAGGTTAACAACCTATAATCAACCGACTAAACCACCATTCATCCAATCAAAATTTTCAAAATTTCAGGAAATAGTGAATCTGTTTAGCTGATTAGTGCCAAAATAAAACATTTTATATTTATAATGTCATTCAGTCCAGGCGGTTGATCTGCTTTACAGGTTAACTGTCATTTTGGCTTGCTACATTCTTTGTAATTACCTTCCAGCTCTTGCATATTCACCAAATCAATCACAAAGAATGTAAACTTTTTAAAATGAATACATTTCTCAATCGCTAATGTGTGTTTGTAAATCCTATGTTTAACTGTTTTCACAGTTTTTTCAATATAAAAATATGGACACGAATCACTCATTGCAAGATATACTATCCCACAGAATTACAATCATATCTGCCTTTTGTAAAACAGGTGATGTTGCGAGCATTCAAGGTGACACTATATGTATCATAATATATTGACACTGTCTGAATTGGCCACATTTACAAGTTCCAGCTCTTCCGATCCCTTTATATTCCTGTGTGTAATGTTTCTCTAACAAAGTCATCACACAACTAGTTCTTTTATAAGTGAAACGAGGAAGAACACAAACCTTTGGATAGATCTAAGTTACCTGACATGATCTAACAGTCTGATTTTATAATATCTCTAATCATATACATATCCATGGAAATCGGGAGTGGGAAGGCATTTCTCAAGTCTATTGAATAATTCACTTTTGTAGAAGGTGTGGTAGACATTTCAGTTGGCTTAATTATCTTTTTCACACTCAAGATTATTTTAACTGTACCAGATCTAAGCAATGACACTTCTTCCTCAATCTTATACAGCCAATTTGCACCATAACTTCTTTCCAGGAAGAAACTCCTGAGAATTTCTAATTCAGTACAGAAATGACCCTATATGAGCGAAGTTTTAAAACTTTGAACATATAAAAAAAATAAATAAAAACAAAAACAACCTACCCAAATGCTCTGAGCAGGGGAGCAAGCTACCCTGCACCCCCACACCCCCCGCTACTTAAATATACCAACTCCAAGATTACACTAGAGTGAAGTAAAGGGAAATATTCCATACGGTGATCTCACTTCACTGTAGTGTGATCTTGGAATTGGTATATTTAAGTAGCTGGGGATGTGGGGGTTGCAGGGGGGCCTGCCCCCTGTTGAGAGCATTTAGATAGTTTTTTTTTTTAAGTTTTTTTTATATGTTCAAAGTTTTAACTTTGCTCATATAAGGTCGATTATGTAAACATCGAAAATTTAAAACTTTGAGCATATAATCTAGACTCAGGATGAAGATTATGTTTATGCAGGCATTGATTAAGAAAAGTATTTTTATGGAAAATGTACACCACTACACTCAGAAAACATTGTCAAAGTGACATCCTAAGTAGTTAATTGATTTGCCAAAACCACTTTTCGTAAACTTAAAAAGGTAGTGCTGTTGTTTACAAACTCAAGTAATAAATCAAATTCTTCCTCTGTCTTCTTCCATACAAATATCAGATCACCAATGTACCTATGGTAAAAACCTGCATTCACAAACAGTGGATGTTGTTTCAACTGCCTGTGCTCCCACAGTGCCATTACAAGGTTAGCAAATACAGGTGCTACCTTAGCATCCAGAGTCACTACAGCCTTCTATAACTGTTGTCAGTAATCAGGATGCAGAGAATGTTTTTGAATTGATTTCGTTGACTGTAAGTCATGCTTTTTCCAACTTAATTTCAAGTATTAGTAATTCCAATCAACAGACTGTACATATGAATGTTTTTGATGCATGTAAGAAGGACATTTAAAAGTTGGAGAATTTAGTCACTAAATATAAGTCAAGGGAATATGAGATTGTATATGTGGAAGAACGTGTCAGGTTAAAGTGAGTGCCTTTAGGACTAAAAATGTTTAAGTTCTTGAATGCTGTATATGACAACAGTGGTTTAGATAGTGCTCTATTCAACTTATTTAATGAAACAGGAATGAAGATGATGATGCTACTCATAAATGATTATAAGAACAAAGTTAGGAGTTTAAAAGAACTTGATGCCAACATTAAAGCATACAGTTGTTTTATGACGTTTCAGATTTTATATAATGGTATTGTAGTGTCATGCCGCTACAATCATTAATAGGAAGAGGGCAAAACTACTAACGGATATGAGGGCCTATCACTATTGTTCTGTATATCCAATTCAATCTAATAATTCAGTCAATAATAATTTACTGCCTCTGGCATTAAACAGAATGAAACCAATTGAAATGAATGTAAATAATTCTACTTCCATTGCGAGGCCTGCCACTCACAAGAACCCAGGAATATCTGCAGATTTTCCATCTGTCTTATCACCAACCCTGTTTTGATACACCCATTGGGGAACATCAGAATGCTGAAATGGTGCAAAGGAGGCAATTTTAAGGCAAGGGTGGGGGGGGGTGGTTACACAAACATCATATCAACCTACCTTTTAGACCTGTGGTGGCTGCCAAGCAATATAAAACTGAACCATTTTCAGGTTATTTGGAGTATATTCTAAATCCTGTTCTACAGTGAATTCTATCTTTGTGACTCATGTCACCTGCTTGAATTACTTCAGGGTCTACAGGAGACCATTGGTGATTGTTATTTTGCATCTTTGGATATAATTTCCTTATATGTTCCTTGTTTTGTTTGCTTGTTATTTCCCTGGAACGCTAATTCCACCTAATACACGGCTTCTCAGCACTTCTGTGGATCACTAGTGATATCTGCATTGCTTACTGTACTTATTTCCTTGTTTCACTTGAAAGAAAGTTACTGTTTGTCGTTTTTGCATTTAAGTTACCTGTAACACATTGCACTTAAGTTACCTGGCACTTGCTCACTAAAGCAATTATATAAGTCAGCACTAAAAATTAAAAGCACTACACCCTCACTCCCATCTGGCCCTTGTTTTCAATTATAAAGGAATTCCCAATATTATTCTAGCATGTCCAAATGTCAGTTGTCAATCTCCTCTCTGGTCCAGCAGGTGAATCTGTGAATCTTGAGGCAATGTTACAACTGCCTCATGTACACAGACAACCCTCTCCTCCTCCCAACAAATTCCAACACATGTGAGAGATGCAACCATATAGCCAAACTGGAGGCTAAGCTCTCTCAACTCAGTACTGGCATAACCAGTCACGACGAGAAGGAAACCACACTCACTACAATTCCAGTCTCACATAGATCTACCACGACAGCAGACCAAACACATAATCACACAAAAACATACTCGGAGGCTCTAAATAAAGATCTGCCTAAGCAGCAGAGACCTCCAAAGCAGACACCCAAGCAACCGCTACCCCAAAACAAAACACATGCAACACATATCTCACAAAGCCAGTGTGCCGAACAGTCACAGCCCTTAAGACTAAACAACACACAAGATACACTTGTAATAGGTGACTCTATCATCAGGCACACTGACGTCCTGCTCACCAGGTTGAACAAGGAGAGTGTCATGGTGAGCAGCCTGTTGGGCACTAGGATCTGCCACATAACACAAGCACTCAGGTCACTCCAAGGCAAGTACAAATATGACTCAATCATTGTCCATGCTGGTGTGAATGACCTGAGACGTACCTCCCTGGACTACATGAAAAGAGACATAGAGGAGCTCTCTGAGCATGTAGCCCAGGCCGGTATGACCCTGACCTTGAGTAGCATCTTACCCTCACCAAGAATGATGCCACAATATAAAGACAAGATGATCAATTTCAACAATTGGCTTAAGTACTGGTGTCATTCAAAGGGGATCCAATGCCTGTCAGCTTGGGATGATATGCTCGACAAGCCACGATGCTTCGCTAGGGATGGCTTGCACCTGACACCCCTGGGCTTTCGGATATTGGAAAAGGCTCTTGCTACCCCCATAGTGCCTTTTTTAGGCAAGGCTCAAAAGACAAACCCACCTCCATAGGTATCACAAGGGATAAGAAACTAAGAGTAATGCTACTCAACGCCAGAAGTCTAAACCTCAAGATGCACACACTCAAAACTCTCCTTAGCATGGAGAACATCGATATCTGTGCAGTAACAAAAACCTGGTTCAGGGCTCCCGAGAGCACCCCAGCACTACCAGGTTATACCTCATACCATGCTTTTCGGCCCCAAAACTTGGACCAAACCACAAAAAGAGGGGGAGTATCGATATTCATCAAAGATACCCACACCTCCAGGTTGGTGGCAAAGCACGAAGCATCAGAGACTATCCATGTGCAACTAACAGTGGGTAAAACTGCCTTCCAGTTTATAGCCTGCTACAGACCACCCTCCCAAACCCAGGAACCCCACTCGGCCTTCCTGAGAACACTGGAAAATATGAAGGTCTCTCCAAACACCATTATATTGGGTGACTTCAACTACCCAAACCTAGACTGGGAGCATTACTCTAGCTCCAAAACCCTAGCCCAAAGGTTCCTAGAATTTATAAACTCAAATGCTATGGAACAACTTGTTACCACTCCCACAAGAGGAGAAAACATACTGGTCCTGATCATCACCAACATGGGGACTCTATGCTCCAGACCAGAAGTCTATCCCTCACTGGTAAGATCAGACCATAAACTAATCTCACTGGATATTCACATCCCGACCCCACCCCCTGCCCAGAAAACCACAGTGAAAAACTTCTCTAAAGCATATTTCACACTCCTCAAAACCGAGGTGGAATCCTTCAAAGCCCCCGGGCCTGTGGAAAATACGGCCCAGACCGCAGAATCCTTTATAAATGCATTCTATGAACACCTTCAGGAATGCATGGATCATGCGATCCCAAATAAAACCAAGACCCTATCCTCCAAAGGCAGGCGTCCTGTCTGGTGGACCCCAGCCATAAACAAACTATACAATAGAAGGAGGAAGCTACTAAATGATAGAGCAAAATCCCAAAAAGGGAAGGCATCATTGATCAGTTTTAGCAAAAAACTATGGGCACTCATAAAATTGTCTAAGGCCAGCTTCGAGAGAAAAATTGCACAGGACACTAAGGATAATCACAAGGCTTTCTTTAGTTATGTTAGGAACCTGGGTGGTAATTCCCAGATATGCTCAGAATTAGTCCAAAATGACAAAAAATACACCGAACCCACAGACATTGCCAACATCCTAGCTGACAGGTTCAGCGCAAACTTCCCCCCCCCCCTTCCCACCAAAAGGGCAAATATCTATCCCAGCAGAGTGCTGCCCCCCCTGACATCTCAGATGCTCAGGTAAGAGCTGCCCTCTCCAAAGCAAAAAACACAGCATCAATGGGACCAGATAGTATCCCGGGCTGCGTCCTACATGAACTCCAAGAAGAGCTAAACCCAAACATAAAACTACTGTTCAATCTCAGCCTTACTACAGGATATGTGCCCAAAGAGTGGCGTACAGCAACAGTGGTCCCTCTCCATAAAGGTGGTGCCTCAATGGATCCTGGAAACTATCGCCCCATAAGCCTGACTAGCTTGGTCTGCAAAGCTATGGAAAGGATCATCATGGACCTCATAAATAAAGATATTGGGGACCTACAGACACTGGATCCTACCCAGTTCGGCTTTGTTAAGGGCAGATCCTGTCTCTTAAACCTGGTTGATTTCTTTGAAACAGTCACCAAGGCCATTGATGAGGGGAAGGTGGTCCACACAGCCTACCTGGACCTCGCAAAAGCCTTTGATACAATACCCCACTCGGGCATTATAGCTTAAATATAAACCCCTATGTCACTAGATGGATTGCAAACTGGCTCAAGGACAGAACCCACATGGTTAGAATTGTTGGAGCCATGTCAGACTCCAAACCAGTTACAAGTGGTGTCCCACAAGGCTCAGTCCTGGGACCTCCCTTGTTCGGTATATATTTCTCGGAGGTACAGGCCAACACAGAAGGACTGTGGCTGACCAAGTTCGCAGATGACTGCAAACTGGGCTCCATAATCAACTCTCCAGCCAACACAAGCATCCTCCAAAAGGGCCTCATAGAAACAGACAACTGGTGCCAGAGCCATGGCCTCAAGCTAAATGCCAAAATGTGTATAGTCATCCCCTTTGGCAAAAACAAAGTGCCCACAAATTACCACATAGGTGGTAATCCATTAAGTACAGAAGAAGTAATTAGGGACCTGGGGACCCAAGTTGATAGCAATCTCTCATTTGACAACCCCGTGGCCAAAGTGGTTAGAAAAACATTTTATATAGCCCACCTAATCATGAAGGGATTCACATCTAGATCAGGGGAGGTCATTGTGCCTCTTTACTCATCCCTCATCAGGCCCATAGTTGAGTACAATGCCCCTTTTGGGATGTACCTTACCAGACACCTGCAGCAACTGGAAAGACCCCAAAAGTACCTCACCAAGAGGATCAAAGGGCTCAAACAGATGCCATATGCTGCCTGGTTAAAGAAACTCCAGCTCTACTCAGTGGCATACCACCTGTTCAGAGGCAATCTGTGCCTGATGTATAAAGCCATGTCTAACCCGGAATTAATGGACATGCTGCACCTCAGAAAATCCAAATCCCATCAAGCTACGTGCTCGAGAGACTTGAACCTCAGCACTGAAATAAATAGGACATGTTGGAGGGACAGATTCATAACCCAGAGGCTCCCTTCACTCTGGAATAAAATCCCAGTCCAGGTTAGGCAGAGTCCCTCATTGACTCTCTTCAAGAGGAATCTTGATGAGTGGATGGGAGATCGTAGGTTTACCCCGGGTATCACTTCTGTGTCACTGTTAGACAGAGGCACAGTATACTAACCTCGAAAAAGGGCATAGCAAAATAAATTTAAAATGGGTGGCGAAAGCCAAACACATTCTGGCTAGGCTTATAAATGCCCTAGGGCAGATAGCCTAGTATGAACCTATGAACCTATATAATTGTATTGACCAGCAAAATGAAATAGATTCAGTAAGGGAATATTTGGCAGAGTTTATGGAGTTCAACACAAGAACTATTAAAACAATTTGTCTGTTATTATGTTTGGTCCTGGAGAATATTTTTCTGCTTTAATTAGAAATTATATAAGCAGAACAGTGGAATGGCTATCAGTGCTAAGGTAGAACCTGCATTTCTTAACCTTATAATGGCACTAT
This sequence comes from Protopterus annectens, assembly GCF_019279795.1. Classification (NCBI taxonomy): domain Eukaryota; kingdom Metazoa; phylum Chordata; order Ceratodontiformes; family Protopteridae; genus Protopterus; species Protopterus annectens. The sequence continues at coordinate 79,780,871 of NC_056735.1, forward strand.
GGGAGCAGAGGCAGTGGAAACAACATCCAATGTTTGTGAATGCAGTTTTTTTTTTTTACCATAGGTGCATTAATGATATGATATTTGTACAGAAGGGGACATAGGAATAATTTGATTTATTACTTGAGTTTGTAAACAAAAGCACTACCTTTCATAAGTTTACCAAAAGTGGCTTTGGCAAATCAATTAGTTATCTAGATGACACTTTGACGATGTTTTCTGAGTGTAGTGGTGTACATTCTCCGTAAAAGTATCTTTGCTAATCAATACCTTCATAAACATAATCTTCATCCCTACCACATGAAAAGAAGTGTGGTCAAGGGGCAGTACATTAGACTAAGCAGATTAGACAGGAAAAAAAGCCATTTCTGTAGTGAATTAGAAATTCTCAGAGGTTTCTTCTTGGAAAGAGGTTATGATACAGATTGGCTGTGTAAGATTGAGGAAAAAGTGTAATTGCTTAGACATGGCACAGCTAAACCAATCCTGAGTGGGAAAAAGATGATTCAGCCAATTTAAATATCTGCCACACCTTCTACAAAAGTGAATTATTCAATAGACTTTACGTATGCCTTCCCACTCCTGATTTCCACATATATGTATATGATTAGAGATATTATAAAATCAGATTGGAAGATTGTGTTAGGTAACATAGATTTATCCAAAGTGTTGGGTTCTTTTCCATGTTCCACTTTCAATTTGTTACTTATTTATTTAACATTTGTTGACCAAGAAAGTCCCACTAAGAAAGAACCTCTTTGCAGTGGAGACCCAGGGAGAAATGCTCCAGATGCAGAAACACACGCGAATGCAAGGAGGATATGCAGACTTTGCACAGAAGGCATCCCAGCCAAGAATCAAACCAGAGAGCCTATTGCTGGGAGTTGACAGATTAACCTCTGCATCATTGTGTCACCTAAAGAAAGAACTAGTTGTATGAGAACTTTGTTAGAGAAAACGTACACATAGGAATATAAATAGATCAGAAGAGCTGGAACTTTTAAATGCGGGCAATGCAAATGGTGTCAGTATATAATTAATACATCTAGTGTTACCTTGAATACCTGTAACATGTCCTTTTTTGCAAAAAGCAGATATGATTGCAATTCTGTGGGGATAGTGTATCTTGCAATGTGTCATTTGTGTCTGTGTTTTTACTTTAGAGAAACTATGAGAGCACTTAAATGTAGAATTTACAAACACACATTAGCTATCAAGAAAAATGATGGGATAAGCACATTAGCTAAATATGCAATGAAATGTATTTATTTTAAAAAGTTTACATTATTTGTGATTGATTTGGTTAATATTCAAGAGCTGGAAGTTAATTACAAAGCACATTTGGAATGTAGTGAATTGAAGTGCAGTTATCCTTTAAAGCAGATCAACTGCCTGGACTAAATTAGATTATAAATAAAAAGTATTTTATTCTGGCACTAACCAGCTAAATGGATTCACTATTTCCTGAAATTTTGGAAATTAAGTTGATTTGATGAATGGTGGTCTAGTCTGTTAATGATAGGCTGTTAACCTTTAATGTTTTTATTGGTTTAAACAGTTTGAATAGATTTGCTACTTTGTGATTTGCATCATAATTAGAATATACATTTTTATTGTGTGAATGGCTCTCAATGGTGATTATGATTGATCAAGTTTAGGATTTGTTTTTAATTGCAGTATTTAAATAAAAGTGACATGTTTGTTTTACTGATTCTGAGGAATTTCTAGTTTTAATATAATTAAAGGATGAAAGTGCTTAATCTGTACCTGAAGGCTAACTCATCCTTTTTTTTTGGTTTCCATTTGGTTCTGTGCTGTTTTTTTTTTTTTTTTAAGTATGTGAAATAAATTACAAAATGAAGGAGGCTGGGTATGTAAAACCTGAAGGGTTAAGAATTCCAGTTCTGTTAACATATGTAGATGACATTATAATAATTGCAGAAAAACAAAAATTTGGATAAAAGAAGTAATAATTTGCACAAATGAGTGTCAAGAGATGATAGCAACAACTTTAAATAAAAAAGTAAAGATTTAGTTGATGTAGTAAAGGTCAGGTATATATATATATTTTACAATGAATGGCATTTCTGTGTTAGGTATAAAATTTGGGAATAAAGATATAAATTAAATTCAATGGGAAAAAAAAACAACAGAAAAAATAAAACAAACCTGTCTTTTTTGTAGAACATATTTATTATTATTAAAAAAGGCTTATTAGATAAATTCAATACTGATGGGGAAAATACTTAGTAAGTGTAGTTATGTTGCCAACAGTATTTGAAAAGGAATTATTACAGATATGTTTTCATTAATATGGGGTTCTAATTTAAACCCAGTAAAAAGAGGAAGCTTGTATCTAAGTAAAGAAAAAGGAGATTTATGGTTATTTAACACAGTGGCATACACTGCTTCATTAAATTTGTATAAAGTGTTAAAATGGATAAATGAAAAAGATGAGTGATTTGTAGTAAAAGTGTATAACTATAAGTATGATAAATTTGGGGGTATGGTAAATGGAATAAAATAGAAAAATAGTGCATACATGAGGAAATAAAATATTACCAAGAAAAAATAAAAATTGATGATATAGAAAAAGATAGAAAGGTATGGTATATTTATTTTATTTATTTATTTTTATGTTACACTTGTTAACCGGGTAGAGTCTGGCTAGGCAAGTACCCCATTTTCAGTGGAGACCCGGGGAGAAAAGCTCCATAACAATAGTACAAAATTATTACAAACATTTTTTAAAAAGATTTATAAACAATATACAAAAAGTTTGATGGTTGCCAATAATCACAGAAAATGTTACATTTCCTAAGCCTTACTACAGTCAGTAATATGAAAGTTGTTAGATATATAACTAAAAAACATTGTGGTATTTTCATTTGGTAGAAGTAAGACAAGAAGATAGCAGGGTAGAAACCATTTGATCGAAAGCATGAGGAAACTAGCCAGGAGTATTACATGAGCATAGCCATTGTTGAGTAAGGTATTTCTTTAGGAGCTTTTTGAAGCTATGATTATCTGTATTTAAGGACTATTCTGGGGTAAAAGGTTCCACTCTTTGGCTACTTTGAAGGAGAAGAGAGAGTCACCAATTTAATTATGGGACTTTGTTACCTTGAGTATAAGGTAATCAGATGACCTAAGGGTCCTGGGGTTGTTATTTAGTTGCACTAGGTTGGAGAGTGCAGGGCAGTTTTCAGGTTTGGGGATAATCGAGTGGCAGTGGTGAGCTGATTGACCAATAACAGACTGGGAAATTCAAGCCAGTGCAGTTTTTGAAGAGCGAGGCAATGATGGGTCCTGTTGGGTATATTAGCAGCAAATTTTGCTATTTTATTATAGCAGGAATCAAGTAGATGTAAATCAGACTTGTGCAGGTTAGTGAAAGGTTGAGAACAGCAGAGAAGAGTAGATATGAGGTGGCATCTGGCTGTGGCTAGTTTGGCATTTTGAGTAAGGTAAGGTTTGGTCCTATATAGTGCACCAAGATTGACATGAGCTTTCTTAATTGTGAGTGATATGTGTTTATTGAACGTTAGGTTGTTGTCTATTGTGACACCAAGTAGTTTTGTTTGGTTAACTGGTTCTATTATAGTGCCATTAGTGGAGCAGATGGAGAGAGGAGGTGGTTTTGCTTTGGACTTCCTGTTAGAGAAGATCATTACTTCTGTTTTATTTGGGTTTAGGATGAGATGAAGTTCATTTAGACAATTTTCAATATCAAGAAATGACTTTTGCAGTTTATTTTGGAGTTCTTGGGGTGTGGGAACAGAGCAAATAAGAGTAGCATCATCAGCATATTGAATGATAGAAGCAGATTTAGTGGCAGTGTTTAGACTATTTGTGAATATAACAAAAAGGAGAGGGCCAAGGATAGAACTCTGAGGGACCCCAACTGAGACTATATGAATGTGATGATAAAAAATAAATGGGAAAATCTAACTTATTACAAAATTAAAACTATAAAAATAAGAAACAAATGGTGTAATCAGAAAGTAGAATGTCATGATTTTTCATGGAAACTGGTAATAGATAAATTGCCAATAAAAGGAAATATGCCATATAAGAAGAAAAGTGATAGAATATGTTCACATTGTCAAGAAGAAGAACCTTTGGAACTTGTTTTTATAATGTAAAAGTAAAAACTTTATGGGGAAAACTACATAGAGATATAAAAGAAATATCTAAGATAAACATGCATATGATTAAATATGGATATTATAAGAACTGAAGTAAAGAATATGTTAAAAGAATAGGTAAAATGTTATTTTATGTTATATGTGTTATATGAAATGAAAGAATAAATTAAATTATGTTTAATGATATATGGATTTTAGCAGCAGTATTAAGTAAAATTGGATGGTTATGGAAAAAGAATGTGGGTATAACAGGGATGAAAATTTAGTATGACTGTGTAGTCAGATTTGTATATATCTATCTTTCTATATACATATATATGTATATCTGTATACTTGCAAATATTCATAAATATGTAAATATTTTGTAAATAAGAGTTATTTTTTAATATAAATAAAGACCCCTCCTCTTTTGTAGCTGGAGGGATGATTTTTGATTTTTGTAGTTCCTGCTTCCATTCTGGTGCAGTGGTGGCTCTAAGAATCCGGAAGTAACTACAGTCTAGTTGCAGGATTCAGCATACAGCAGTTTTGGCATTGAGATGGGCAATGAGATGGCAGTCAAGCCTTCCCTGGCAGTGGTGAGGGCAAGATAGCTGAGTCTCCCTGAGGCATTTTGGATGAAGCTGAAAGGAATGTGCTGAGCAAAAAGGCAACTGAACTTTCTCTTGATTTGAAGGATATGTTTCAGCAGCAGTTATTATTGCAGGAGGAGTGGCGTGAGGATGGATGTATTATTACAACCCTCCAGTCAGGAGTTGCAGGATGACTTATTGAGGGACATGGTTAATATAAGTGAACCAGAGAACAGGATAGACATGTCTTGGGGTAATATTATAGAGCGAATACAGACTGGAGATGCACCAGAGGTTTAAAGGTCTTTAAAGAATAAATCCTACACTAAGATGCTGAAGGGAAACAAAGGAAAGAATAAAGAAGACATGATTACTGTATTGACAAAAACTAAGAAAAATTATACATTAAGAATTTCCAGTAAAAAACTGATGAAGAAATGGACAGGTATAAAATGTGTGATGGTGTGAGTATGTGTTTAGGTATAAAGGCATCAGAGGTAAGAGCCTTTACTCATATTAATAAAAAAACTTTTTGTGACATTATTTTTAAACTGTCTATATAATGGAGAGATTTTTGTGAGAATATGAGAAAAATCTCAATTTGATCATTCCTCAAGCTACATGTATCCAATATGCTGATGACTCCACACTAATATGCTCAGCTACCTCTACATCTCAACTTCAGGCCACTACCCAAACAGTGCTCAACAGCATAGAAAGATGGTTCTTACAGCTTATCCTCCTCCTGAATCCTATAAAAACAAAACTACTACTCTTCACTCCCACGCAAAGGTCCCCCCCAATTTACTTCACAGTTATATCCAATGATGGTATCATTATATCTCCTGACCCAACTACCAAGCTCTTAGGGGTTGTTATAGACCATAATCTTAGCTTTGACATACATATTAACAATACAATAAAAACAGTAAACAGAAAATTAGGCTCCCTCTATAGGAGTAAACTCTTCCTTACTCCAACAGCTAGAACAACTATTGCCCTCACCCATCTAATTTCCACCCTCCTCTATGCCTGCCCCATCTATACCAACCTATCAAGAAACAACCTTAACAAACTAACTACTTCCTACAACAATATTGACAGATTTGCTAATGGTTCCTCATTTAGAACTCATCACTGTCAAAACCTAAAACAACTAGGATGGCTAGAACTTCATAATCAACTCCAAATTAAACAACTTATTATCACCCATAATATCCTCTATCTTCCAAAAAATTCTCCTATACTTACTAGCCTTCTTACCTCTATAGTAATTTGACAACCCTTCGCTCAGCCAGTAAAGTACTGGTATCCACAGTCAAATCCAAAAATAAGGCCAGTGACTCTCTGTTCGCCAACACTGTTGGCAAATACTGGAACCTCCTTCCCTTTGAACTCTCATCTCTCTCCTCAGTAAAAATGTTCAAAAAATAACTCAAACAACACCTTTGTTACCACTGGTTATGCCCATGTAGTAACCCAGACTAATCTTACCACCACTTTCTCTGTAGCCTTCCCACATTACCATTTGCATTTGGATTCCTACTCTCTCCATGCCTCATACAGTAGTCTCACCTTTACTTTATTTTAGTATTTTTAACAGTTGCACTCATACTCTTTTTCTAATTCTGTACTTCCTTAGCAAGTAGCAGTAATCTATTCAACACATAAAAACATCCATATAAACTTCATTTTTACTTACTACCACTTGCTTCCCTTTAAGTTGCTATGCTGTTATATAGATAAATGGTATAACTCTGCTAAATACTGTTCCTTGAGCTGCTACATCTATTTGTGTTTTTTCTTTACCTCTCTTTCTTTTTGTGTGCAGCTTTAAAATAGTTTGTTGCTCTAACTGTTTCTTATCCTCTGCTCCTTTAATAATAATATTTGTCTATATAAAATGAGTATTTTTCAGCTCAAAATAGTACTGTACCTTAAGTTATTACAGAATTATTTATCTGTACCTGAAGTTGTAAATTTTTGCTTATGTGGAGCTTTTCTCCCCAGGCCTCTACTGATAATGGACATATATCCAGTTAGACTAGCCCGGTCAACAAATGTAAAATAAAAATAAAATAAAGAAAGAAAGACTGTTATCCATTGAATAAGTATGTTTTTAATGCAGTAGAGTGTCAAGAAGAAAATGCATATTCAGTTTAGAACTGATCTAGAAAAAGAGACTTCAAAAGAACATTTACAGCAAATATATAAGACATACTGGACAGTTTTAAGGTTTATGATAACAGATGTTTATGGACAGGGGATTGGGAATGCAATGTGATATTGCAAATAGACAATAATAATATTAAGCATATTCCAAGCTTAATGTATTAATGCTGAAGCTGATGAAGGGGTTTTCAATTATTGTGGTCAACCAAAAACTTTTTTTTTTGTGGAATGCATTTAATAAGTTTCGGAACAGAAGCTGACATATATGTGGGAAATGGGACATGATGCAAACATGTTACAAATGTAACAAAACTGGACATTGATGGATGGATTGTCATGACAATGTTCAAAGGGAAGTGTTTACTCAATTACAAGAAAAATAGCAAATATGCATAGAACAGGACTTGGAGGGTGAGATTAAAGACAAAGGCAAAGAAAATAGTAACGAAATTAATAAAGAATAAGATATATAAGAATGTGCAGAAATAAGAGATAATGAAGATGTACAGTGGGCTGTAATGAAAGAAAAGAACATTTCAATCAGAAAAAGGGTATGGAAACCAAAAGAACATTTATAGGAAATAATATGAAAGAAAAAAGAAAGGTAAAAGATGAAACACCTAATGTTTTGATTTAGCAGTAACAATTAACAAGCGAGACGCATAATTGTAAATTCATTGTGGTTAATGTAAGTAGGATGAAAAGTTAATTAAGAGATTAGTTATTCTGGAACGGTGTAAAACATTCAATGTAGATATAATTATTTTAGAAGATGTACATTTTCTAAATGATGATAGATTGCAGACATAAGTATTTAGGGAAAATAAAATTGTGTGGAATTTAGGTAGAGAGATGCATATTCAGGAATATATATTTGTGTAAAGATTCTATAACAGTATTAGATATACCATTAGTTATAGTGGGTAGGCTCACAGTTATAGATATATGATGTAAAGGAAAGTGCATAGAATCATGGCTTTGTATGCATATGTCTCACAGAAGGAAAGACCACAAACTGATAATTCCAAAGAGCAGAATGAAGAGGCACACACAAGGTAGTAGTGAAGCGCTTTTCGTTTATGATACAAACATAAACTTCATCAGACAATTTAAAAATCAATTGAAAACATTTAAATACACATGTCCACCCAATCAAATTACATTCAATTACAACTCCTAGTTTAAAGAAACAGTATCAAACCAGCATTAAAACAGTAGAATGAGTCAATAAAACATAATGTAAAATAGCAAAATGAACAACACCTCCTTTTACACTAAATATATCATGATACAAGCTTAATATTAATTTTTAAAAACTACTCCTTTCTTGTTTACATAAATACGGGAGTAAGAAATATGTATATAATATACTAAAAGTGTGTGAAAAAATGTATGTAAATAGTTTCACAAATAATTTTCAACGTTTTAAGCTTCTCAATTTTAGAATGCTACTGATAACACAACCTTCATTTAAACCTGGCAAACTGTACGCATTAAGTCTAATTTGCCAGCCTAACTCCAACTCTTCTAGTTTCAAGGCAACAGGGCCACCCCTAACATCTCTTTGGACCTGGTCTATGACTAAAAACTTGAATCTATGGTTAGGAGATTGAGCCACGTGTTTAGCCAATGCATTTACCATGTTACCTTTCCTAATTGCGTATAGGTGTTCATATACGCGGCTACGAAGTTTCCTCTCGGTTTTGCCTACATAAAATGCAGGACAAAGTTGGCATACTGCAAGGTAGACAACAAAACTGGAGTTACAATTGTTCCTCCGTTTCAGTGTGAAGTGTAACTCGTTCACACTAAACCTGTTAGATTCTAACATAAATGAACAATAGTTACAAGATTGGCATTTGTACATACCAGGAGTTTTCACTATTGTATTCTTAGTTTCACAGTAGTCTTTAAGGTTCCTACCCCTTCTATATATTACTATAGGAGCACTACCCACACTACTTAAAACATGGTGGTCACTTCTGAAGAGTACCCAGTTTTTCAACAAAATCTTGAAACACCTGGCACTGTCTAAATTGTAGGTAGTTATAAAAGACATGGGTAATTCAGAACCTACTTGTTCTTGTGTGCCAGTAAGTGTTGAATTAAGTGGTGAGTCAGATAATTGACTCGGAGTATTAAGTGTAATCACATTTCTTTTTAAAAGAGGGGTGTAAAATAAGGACTGACGTTTCAACGACACTTCATCAATGATTTCATTGACCAAAAATTCAGGGTACCCTCATGCTAGGAACATGCTTTTCATATATTCACATTCGTTTATGAATTCACTATCAACTGTAATCATCCGAGCCGCACGGACCAACTGGCCTTTAATAATGGCTCGTTTTTGATGACGTGGATGACAGCTAGAATAATGAAGCATAGAGTTACAATAGGTGCTTTTCCTGTGAATTTTAGCTGTGTACATACCAAAAGTGTCGTCCTTAGATAATAAAATATCCAGGTACGCTATAGAATTACAATCAAATGTATGTGTAAATTTTAGAAAATGAGTAGATGAATTCAAGTAGTCAACCAAGCTGTTACCAGTTACGGCATCACCTTTAAATAAAATAAAAATGTCGTCAAGGAAACGTGTATAAAATACAATATTCTCTTTGAAAACACAGTTTTGCAAAAAATAAAGATGTTCCCAATAGGCCATAACCATGTTCGCCACGCTGGCCCCACACGGGGACCCCATGGCTATACCTATTTTTTGCAAAAAAAGTTCCCCTTCAAACATAAGGAAGTTGTTGGCAAGAATGGTACTTAAAAGTTCCTCAACTAGTAAACATTCGTCATGAGGACAACCTTGCAGTTTAAGAACCTCATTGCTCCACTCAATTGCTATGTTATCATGATATATTTAGTGTAAAAGGAGGTGTTGTTCATTTTACTATTTTACATTATGTTTTATTGACTCATTCTACTGTTTTAATGCTGGTTTGATACTGTTTCTTTAAACTAGGAGTTGTAATTGAATGTAATTTGATTGGGTGGACATGTGTATTTAAATGTTTTCAATTGATTTTTAAATTGTCTGATGAAGTTTATGTTTGTATCATAAATGAAAAGCGCTTCACTACTACCTTGTGTGTGCCTCTTCATTCTGCTCTTTGGAATTATCAGTTTGTGGTTTTTCGTTTTCCAGTTCGTTCACAGAAGGAAAGAGAAAATATGTTTCAGAACATTTTGGAATATATAACACTAAATATGTATATTATATTGGTAGGTGACTTTAACTGTGATTTAAGAAAAAGGTAAGCATTGTGGTGATATAAATAAATTATAGAAGTAATCTAGTATGGTAAATTTAATCTATGGGGATCTACTAGATGAACATTTAATGGAAGTGATCATATAATCACCAGTGGATAAAGTAACAGTTTTGGGAATACACTTTGGGGAAGAAGGCTATAAGAGAAATGCAATGGAAGACTATGAATGAAAAATGAGGAATGCATGCAGGTTCTGGAAAACATTTAACTTATCATTTTTATTTTTATTAATTCAATATTAATTGCAAAATTGCCTTATTTTGGCTGGCGTATTTCCTTTAACTTTAAAACATGAGAAAGAGATTTGCAATATTATATTTAATTTTATATAGGCCTCTTGGACAAACCTTGTCAAGAGGGAGGTCTCTATGTTGAGAATGATAAGGGAGGTATACGATTAATTAAAGCAGTGGTTTATGCAGCCTCATTAAGTTTGTATAATGTTATTAAGAAGTTAAAGGGTGATAATAGTGATACATTAATCAATATATTAAGAAACAAATTTGATAAAGGGTGAAAGTTACTTTTTTAATTTTAAAAGGATAAGTCACAGAACTAGTACAGAAATATATTCTTATCAAGAAAATATATTACTATGGAAGTTGATAATGAAATAAGAACGTGGCATAGAAATATTACCTGTAAATATTGTTATGTATAACCAAGGGACATGGAAAAAATTAAGTCTATAAAAATAAGAAAAGAAAGACTTACATATATGGTTAAATGGCATTATTTTATGGATGCTTTCTATAAGAAAATTACCAATAAAAGCTAATGTGCCATATAAAAGAAAAGAAGATAGAATTTGTAATTATTCTAAAATTTTTTACACAGCTTAACATGCATTTTTGAAATGTAAATAAGAAAAATCATCTTGTAAGTCAAGGAACTTCAAGTACAAACACAAATACAAGAACAAAAACCAGAAGTCCAATGCTCAGTAGCTTTAATATCAAACACAAATCTTTCAGGTACAACTGATATTAAAGTTACTGAGCGTTGGACTTCTGATTTTTGTTCTTGTATTTTTGAAATGTAAAAGAGTAGTGAAGTTACGTGATTTGAGGTATTTTGATAACAAGCACTTGTTTCATTCCATAGCTTTTGTAATTCAAGTATAGTCTTCTTCTGGCTTTTCCCGGTTAGGGATCACCACAGCAGATCACCTGTCTGCTCATGAATGGCAGTGGAGTTTTACGGAGTCAAGTTGCCAGCCTGGTGTCCAACCTTCCACAGAAGGCACACACACATATGCACTCATGCCTAGGGCCAATCTAAAGCATCCAATCCACCTACAGAGAGGACTTGCAGACTTTGCACAGAAGGCAGCCCAGTCGAGGATTGAACCGGAGAATCTCTTGCTATGAGGAGGCAATGCTAACCGCTTCACCACTGCAGCCGCTCTTGTAATTTAAGTATAATATTCTTTGTAAAAGCTAGTTATATCGGTGTGTAAATATAGATGATTGGCATTTATGAAAAACTGCGTATGTTACAGAAAAAAATTTTTAGTGGGATGTAGAAGTACTGATTGCCTGATTAAGTTAAGAAAGTAAGATTGGTATTACAAAAGTGGATAGAAGAGGATGTAAGAAAAATAGAAAATTTAGTAAGGTGAGGAGGCTTAGAGAAGTAAGAAAATATATAGTAGTACAGCAATGTTTAGTGTAAGATCAAGCTATGGGTTAGTAAGTTAAGTTCTAGGTTTTGCATGAAATATTTTTGGTACTTCTACAGGTGGCTCAGTTGTCACTCCCAAAGCATGGGATGCCAACAAACACAACAGTGTTCCATGTTGCCCATGAGAAACCACTGTTGGTGCAATTTCTGATTGTGCAGTGCCCCCCTTCTTCTGGTGGAGATCTCCCTTTTCAAGTTTGTACAACCATGAAGTTTGCAACAATAAGTTTGGTGGGGGGGATGGTTGCTTACCACATTAAGGCTGTGTGTAGGGAGGGAGCTTGCCACCACCAAAAAATGTTTGCAATTTACTTTTTGCGCTAGTCAGTTTTGGGCATTAGTTTTTGACATTTCTGATGTTCTGGTATTTGCTGTTTAATGTTTTCTAACAGAACTTTTTTTTCTGTTAGATTCTAGTATAATATCTGGTACATTTGAGTTTATTTAGGTACACTATAGTGATTTTTTTTTCTTTGCTTTGGTGGCAGTTAATAGATTTTGCTTGAATGACTTTGGAGGCCTGGTTGGATTACATTTGTCTATCAGATTATAAAACATCAGCAATTGTTATATGATTGAATACTGTTAAGAAGGCTTAACAAAATTGCATTTTCAGAAGGATATGTGTGGCTATGCCTGAATGCACTAGTTTGTTCACTTTTGTATTTATGCATGCTTTGTGACCTGGCATATCACTGGTAGTGTTGGATTTTTATATATGTTATCATAGCTGTATCTGCCATTACAAACATGTACAAGGTTAGAGGTGACATTTCTTGAGACCCTATCTCTAGGAAGTGTTTTGGGTGGAAATATAGCATGAAACTCTTGATAAGTTTAAGAGATCATCCAGTGAAATTAATTTTAGTCAATGGTACCATTTCATATTTGAGATATAATGACTGAACCTAGAAAATTTCTGTAAAACACAAATAAACTTTTTTTTCCATATGAGCAAGGATTTGTCAAAATCTGGCAATGGGTTTTATTTCCCAGTAAATTTTTATTTTATCTTATCAGTAAAAAAAGAAAAAAGAATGAAAAAAATGAACCTTCATGGTTCTTCCCTGGACAGGAGGATTAGGTATTATTATTTATCCATTTTGCCCCCAAGCCTGCTGACCTTTATGCTCCCTTCAATAAAACTTAGCCTAGTTGTTCACTTTCATTAGGGATTTACTCATTAAAGTGCAGGACCAACAGCCATCTAGTAGGACTGTCATTCAAGCAGCCATAAGAGTTACCTGTGCTCTTTACCAGTATGTCAGCAGTAAGGTTAAACTTCAGCAACCTGGGTGGGTGGAGATTTAAACAGTGTCATCACTGGGACCTCTGCTTCTTTCTCTTATACAAGCATACCTTGCTTTGCACATCTCCTATGAAGACTACCACCAACTGGCAGACTGGTGACCTCGCTCTACCCCTGACCATGTCAACATGCTATGCTTCTACTTTTAAGAAACTGCATGCATCTGGCTCTGCCCTCACCCATCCAGTATGTGCAGTCTCTTCAAGATCTGGCATGTGACCAAGCCACCAATCAAGCTTGTTTCACATGGGTCATAATCAGGCCTTTATACCTGTCCAGAGCTGGTAGATGATTAGGCTTTAATTAACCATTTAGCAATTATAACTGAATTTAGTTGGTACTATTGTTCATAGGTTCATACTTTCATAGGTTAGTACTAGACTAAGTGCCCTTGTGAGCCATTTTAAGCCTAGACAATTACCCCATGTGAGAATCAAACCCTGCACCTTGTGTCTGTAAGGTAAACACCTTAACCATTATGCCAACCTCCCAAACCTCACATAAAAAACAGCTTTACTAGTGTCATGGCTTTCTTGCTTATTTACTTTTGATGAGGATATAAGTAGATGTTCAACTTCCATGTGACAGAATAACATGGATTTTTTTCCCCAGTGGTATAGGAGGAACAGGACTCCAATTACAAAGACCTTGTTTACACTGGATAGACAGAGGACAAAGTATAAAAAGTTTAAGCTCAAAGACTAATGCCAAACATGGATTGTTCTACTCAAGGTTCAGCAAGGACTTGGATGAGCAATGTATTCAGTTAGGAATTCTGATAGAGGGAAAACTACAGGAACCTAAACCCAGATGAGAGTATCCTGTAACATTGTGAAAACTAGGAATTCTGATAGAGGGAAAACTACAGGAACCTAAACCCAGATGAGAGTATCCTGTAACATTGCGATAACAATCCACACTTTACAAAGAGAAAGCATAGAACTGGGAAATCAAATAAAGTGCAGGGTGTGTTATTTTTTTCAAGAAGTTAAGTTAAAAGTCAAAAATGGGGATGTTAGTTAACAATGAATTTCTCAATATAGCCTTTAACCATAAGGTGGCAGAAGGGAATAGGCAAGTTGATGTCCCTTTTCATATCTCAAATAAGGGGAACAGGCTGTTTTTGTAGGTCTTTCCTCCAAATGTAGGAATTGTGAAATCAGGGAAAGATCATGGAGATTGCTGTTGAGGGGAATGTTACATTAGATTCCAGCATCAGTGCATCTTATGTAAAAAATACTACCACTGTGAAGTGAGCAGATTGACTTCTCACACTTGATTGACTTTGGGTTGTGTAGGCATGTGCCAGTCAAGGGTACTCTTTTCCAGAATGCTTTCTATCTATGCCAGAAGAATGGATTTAATTTTGCTACAAGGAACACAGAGTGGAATTGGAGACAGAATGACATCTAATCATGTGCAAATATTCATTTCCATCTGCCTCTCAGTTAAAGGATCCTCTTCATTTTTTTGTCCCCTCAGAACTCATGGTACTGGCACAGCCCCAGTGCCCTACATCCACTCTGGATCTACCAGGCATCCTCCTACCCTCAGAGTATTCCAGTGTTTACTGGACCTGGTCATGGATCCTAAGTGTGTCCTGGGGACTGGGCCACCTGAACTTCCCTTTGGGGAGTTTCTTTCCATATGCCTTACTCACTTTCCATTTACTCACATAAAACTTCTTGATTATTTTTAGGGCAACTCCCCACTATATGGATCACTCCTTCTGTTAGGGAGCATCATCTATGAGCAGATCCATCCAACCCTCCCTGTTGCTCCATTAGTTGCCTGAGCCTGTAGTCGAACTCTGGTCAGCTAGGCCATAGTTAGGACATTATCCCTTTACATCAGCAAAGCTGTGGAAGAGCTTCTTCCTTAGTTAAAGGATGGCAAGTTATAAGTTGAAAATGGAGAAAAAGAACAACCCCTTAAAAGAGCTGATCTCAACATGCATCCAAGAAAGTAGTCAGTATAGCCAAAACTACTGTTCTTTTCCTTGGTGGGGTAAAGATAGCTACTAGGGAGCAGCAGATAGAAATAGCTAGATGCCAAAAGAGGGATATTGATCTTAGACTAAGGAAATAGAAACCAATCTCTTCCAGGGTAAGGAATCCATGAGAGACACTGGAAAACAAAGAATACTGAAAGACTTGGACAGACTGAAACAGATGGTTGTAGTTGAGCTAGGGAGACACATGATATTAGCAAGGGAAGTACAACAGATGCAGAGAAAACTTTTTATTGCTTCCAGTTCGAGATAGTTGATAAGTAGTTAGCATGGAAGTTTGGAGAAAGAAACATAAAATGGGGAAAGGGGTAATGTGACCGGTTTCCTATTACATGATCGAAAGTATAAAAGTTTTATAATTTCAAACACACAAAAAAAAAAAAAAAAAACAATGGACAGAAAACTGCAATGTAGTGCGATCTCAGAGTTGGTATATTTAAAGAGCGGGGGTGTGGGGTGTGCAGAGGTGTTGCCCCCCTTCTTACAACAGTTATTGAGCTGTTTTTTTTTTTTTTTATTCGAATTGCTGAAACTTCGAACACTTGTGTTCGATGTTTTCAGGTTCGAAGTTTCAGCAATTCGATAAAGCAATAGGAACCCGATGTGATCAGTCATGGTAATGAAATGAGAAAGAGGTTTGACAGTTATTACACATTTCTGTGCAGAGCAAATAAAAGTGTTTTATACAATAACTAGTCATGGGATGAGGAAGCAGTAGAATACAGAGTCTCTTTATCTGAAAAAGAACTTCTATCCCAGACATTAGTAATACTATCAAAAAGATGGATAGCGATATAGTGCATAGATGGGTATCGCATAGACATTTTCAGATGGGTAACTGCTATGATTTGGAGACAGAAATGCATTTGATATGATGGATAAGGAGGGTCGACTTCTCCATCCATGAGGAAAGCTAGTGTAGTTTTCCTTCTTAAACAGGGTATTACTGTGTCTGAAAACAGAAGTTATCAGCAAATTGCTTTCATTAGCAATGAGATCAAGATCCTTCTGAAAAACCTTGCCATTAAGTTTAAGACATCATTACAAAATCAAGTAGAAGAAAAGGCCAAGAAAGATATTTGAAAGACTGCAGTTGGACGTGTTGTTAGGTTATGGATTGTATACTGTTACCGAAAGCTAATTCAATTAAAACAACGAGGAAAGATATAAGGCTGCATTCAAAAAGATGGCACACAACTGTGCAGTGCATCAAGCTGAGTGCATGGCATCTGCCACACTGTAATGTTTAAAATATATTAACTGCGGAATTATCATATAGGTGAGTATCCTCTGCCAAAGATGAGAGAATAAATTGGAAGATTGTTGTTACAGCACCAACAGAATGCAACAAAGTAATGAGAGCAGTAGCAACAAAGTAACAATACAAAAGAAGCAGATGTCTGGCAGGGAATGTCATGCTTATACAACACAGCACAAATAAAATTGGCATCTCATGAAGAAATGATTGTGTTTCTTATAAAACTGTAGCAGAGTCAGACATGAATGACTGACTCTGCTACACTTGTATCGAGTCATGCAGTAAAGAGTACATGCAGGTATTGATACATAATATCTTTGTGAAATCACAAAAAGCATGGTTATTGTAGGTATGTATGTAACTGTACATTGCAGGTTATCAGAATCTGTCTGCCTGGGATGACATGATCGAGAGACCACTATGTGTTGCCAGAGATAGCCTGCACCTGCCTCCCTTGGGATTCCGGATACTGGCTAAGGCTCTGCCACCCCTATAGTGCCTTTTTTAGGCAAGGTTCAAATAACAAATTCACCACCGTAACAAGTACCAGCAAGCAAAATCTGAGGGTAATGCTACTCAATGCTAGAAGTCTAAACCTCAAAATGCACTCACTCGAGACACTCCTTAAAATGAAGAACATCGACATCTGTGCAGTGACAGGGACCTGGTTCAAGGCTCCAGAGAGCACCCCTGCATTACCAGGCTATAATTCATACCACACCTTTTGGCCACTTAACCTGGTACTCAACACTAAAGGTGGAGACATGTCCATATTCATTAAGGATACACACAATTCCAGGCTATTTGCTCAGTATACTGCATCTGAAATTATCCAAGTGCAACTAACTCTGGGCAAGACCACAATCCAAATTGTAGCTTGCTGGAGATCCCCCACCATGCCCCAGGATTCCCACTCCTCATTTCTTGATACACTGGAAAATATTAGGGTACAAACTAACACCCTAATAATGGGTGATTTCAACTACCCCACCATTAACTGGGAAAACTACTCATGTAACAACTCTTTTGCTCAACATTTTCTGGAATTCATAAATTACTATGCCTTATATCAACTTATCCATGCCCCCACCAGGGGCAGCAATATCCTAGACCTTGTCATTACCAACATGGGCAACTGGTGTTCCACACCAGAGGTCAATTCCTTGTTGGTCAGATCCGACCACAAGCTAATCATCCTATACACCCACATCCCAGCCCACCTCCATTAGGGAAACCACCGTAAAAAATTTCCCCAAAGCCAACTTCATGCTTCTTAAGACAGAAGTGTCAAACATCACTACACCCATCCAGATGGACAATAGAGATATAACTGCTGAATCCTACACAAATGCACTTTATAAGCACTTACACGAGTGCATGGATTGTGCAATCCCTAACAGAACCAAGGTGCTATCCTCCAAAAAAAGGAAGACAATCTGGTGGTCCCCTGCCATAAACAAACTCTACATCAGAAGAAAGAAACTGTTGCAAAAAAAAGTAAAATCCCATGATTTGAGGAACTCCCTGGTGAGCCTCAGTAAGACGCTGAGATCCCTCATAAAATCCTCCAAAGCTAGATATGAAAACAAAATCACCAATGATTCTAAAGACAGCCACAAAGCATCCTATAGCTATGTCAAGAATCTGAATGACAACACTCAGATCTGCTCTGAGTCACAGCACAATGGCACTAAATATACAGAACCAACTGATATTGCCAACATCCTAGCAGATAGGTTCAGTGCTAAGTTTACCCCCTCCCCCCTCTCACCCCCTAAAGGGCCCAGCTCTTTACTGGAAGAATGCAAAGTTCCTGTAATCACGGATGCACAGGTAAAAACCACACTCTCCAAAGCCAAGAACACAGCATCCATGGGACCTGACAACATCCCAGGCTGCATTCTATATGAACTACAGAATGAACTCGCACCCCACCTAAGTACCATGTTCAATCATAGTCTCACCTTAGGCTTTGTGCCCACTGAATGACGCACAGTGATGGTTATCCCACTCCACAGAGAGGGAACCACCACAGACCCCGGGAACTATCACCCCATTAGCCAAATGAGCCTGGTCTGCAAAGCTATGGAACATCATGGAACTTATAAACAATGACATTGGTAATTTCTAAACTCTGGATCCCAATCAGTTTGGGCTTGTAAAAGGCAGATCATGTCTCCTAAACCTGATAGACTTCTTTGAAGTGGTCACCAAAGCTGTAGATGTGGGTAAGGTGGTTCACACAGCCTATCTAGATTTTGCCAAGGCTTTTGATGCCATCTCCCACTCTGGAATAATAGATAAACTCACTAAACTAGGTATAAATCCTTATGTCACAAGATGGGTTATCAACTGGCTCACTGACAACCCACACTGTAAAAGTAGCAGACTCCAAATCTGACTTCAGACCAGTGACAAATTGAGTACCACAGGGTTCAGTCCTGGGTCCTCTCCTGTTTGGTATCCACTTCTCTGAAGTACAGGCTAACACAGAAGGTCTTTGGCTAATGAAGTTCGCAGATGACCTCAAACTAGGAGCCATAATCAAAACTCCTAACGATGTGGACATCCTACAGAAGGGCCTCACTGATACAGATGCCTGGTGGCAAAGTCATGGCCTCAAGCTCAATGCCAAAAAGTGCATTGTCATCCCTTTTGGTAAAAACCCTGTACCCATGAACTACCATGTAGGCGGTAGTCTACTTAACACTGAAAGTGTGATAAGAGACCCTGGGACACAGGTGAACAGTAGTCTCTCCTTTGATAATCACATTGCCACAGTAGTCAGGAAATACTTCTACATGCACACCTCATCACAAATGTTTTCTCATCTAGGAAAAAAGAGGTCATTGTTCCCCTGTATTCATCACTCATTAGGCCCATTATAGAATACATCACCCCTTTTGGTATGTACCTCACAAGACATCTACAACAACTGGAAGGCTGCAGAAATACCTCACAAAGAGGATTACTGGCTTCACACAGATCCCCTATGCAGACCATCTCAAACAATTCCAGCTTTACTCCATTGCATATCGCCTACTCAGAGGCAATCTCTGCCTAACATACAAAGCTTTGTCAAACCCAGAGCTGTTGGACATGCTCCACTTAAAGAAATCCCAATCTCTGTGAACTACATGCTCTAGGGACCTAAATCTTGTCACCACAATAAACAGAACATGCTGGAGGGATCGATTCCTGTCCCAGATACTTCCCATACTCTGGAACAAACTACCTGTCTATATCAAACAAAGCACCTCATTAGCACTCTTCAAGAAAAATCTTGATGATTGGATGGGAGGTAGGAAATTCACCCCGGGGATCACTTCTATGGCTCTGCTCGACAAGGGCACAGGAAAATAATTTTCTTGGGTGGCGAAAGCCAGGGTATCTTTTTGGATAGGCTTATATAAGCCCTAGGGCCAATAGCTTAGTACTTATAAACCTATGAATACTGTAGAATCTTACAAGTACCTCTGGAAAAATATAGTGATGTGGTAAGTGTGGCATACCATGCCACAACACCAGGAGGTCATGAAGCAGTGATTTAAAATGCATGCAGGAAGTGATGAGTTGGGTGTGCATGTGTGGGGAACAAACACCAAGGTACTGAGGAGATAAGAAAGAAGAGAAATAAGGGGAAAGAGGGATAGCACATATGTAACAAGGGAAATGAAAGTCAGAGGGAAGATATGAGGGGCATGAGTATTTTCTTTTTTGTGGTGATATCTCCCTCTTTTATGGAGATAACAAGGATTGGTGAGATTTTGATAAATGGTATAAGATAATTGGGTCAGAAAGCAACACGAAACACAGAGTTTACCTTACAATACAAGCACAGGGCGGAACAATACAAAGGGTCTGCATGAGTCATGCATACATATACAGGACGATAGCACAAACTGGGCAGGGGATGGTATGGATTAAAAGAGGTAGTTATAAACAAAATCTGGTGAAGCATAGAATTAGTAATAAAAGTTAATGATCCACATATTTTAGTTAATATATTTGCTGATAAATTTGCAGAATTTTAAAAATGTATCAAAATCTAAACGTATTGTAGATTTGACTTCTGACTCTAGGGGTGAATCTAATAAAGCTTACATGGATGCTTTTCCATGTAGGTATAGTGACACACTGCTTACATGAAAGTAAGCAGGTTTGCAATCCACTAAACAGAGCTGAGTGACATGCATGAGCACCCCAACATTGAAGTATCTGTGGCAGGCAAATCACCTCATAAGCAGATAAATTGCATGCAAGGGAGGCAGAGTGATCCAGCAAGCAGATAAGTAGTTCTACAGACCCTGTGTTGGTCTCTGTAGTGCACAGGATGTAAAACAGACAACAGGGGCTGTAAAAGTACAGTTAGACAGACAGAAATAGCATAGCAGACACAGATATGTGCATAACTATCCACAGTGTGTCCAAAACCATATGGAAAATAATTTAAAATAATTTTATTTTTTTTTAAATCTTAGTATGTTTGCACAGCATGCTGTAGTGTGTAAACATGCTTTTATGAAAAAAAATAAAAAATAGTGTAAAAACCACCACTGTGACAGTAATGTATTATAGGACCCTGCATGGAGTATCTGCAATGGTGGACTGGGTCTGTTGCTAAGGAGGCAAGACCTGGAATCATGTTGTTTCCAGGTTGTGTGGACAGATCCCTATGCAAATGAGCCGGTGTTACTGAATAGTACAAATGGGTATCTGTGTCCGCAGATCCCATCTGTGTACGCACAGAACCTGTTTGTTCGGAGTGACACTTTACTGAGCAGGGGGGTGCGTACAGTGTCTGCTAAGCTTTGTTTACCTTTGCCACATGCTTCATGTTTGAGCATGTTTGTGCTCCGTGCCACTGTACTAAGCATGACCTTTCATGGGGGCATGTACACTGAGTGCTGTTTACCTTTTGCAGTGCATGTTTGCGCAGCATGCTGCAGTGCCGAGAGAGGAAAGTTGTCCAAAAAAAAAAAATTGTCTGAAAAAGGCATTGCTATCTTAATTACTGATGACCCAAGTTTCACTTAAATTAGGGCCATTAACAGTCCTTAATGATGTACTTGGCAGGTGGAATACATCATAGGTAGCTAATCACAAATGCTGCACCCACAGCAGAGTACTACAGAGGATGCATACACCCTACAATCTGATTTCACCTCCATACTCTGCACCAGTGGAGTACAGACTTGGGGGTTTTAACTGAAAGAATGCTAGGAGCTGCTGGAGGCCTGCTACATATGCATGCCCTAGATGCTGAGGTCAATGCTGCTGATCATAGGCCTAGACTGAGAAGGAGAAGAGTGTTCAGTCCCAGGGTAACCTAAAAGGAGCTACATGAGCTGGAGATTGTAGAGCTGTAAAGGGTGGACAGTGACATACTGCAAGGACTCACTGACCTCTGCCAACCTCAACTCAGATCCAGTGCCAACAGAGGTGAACCCATCCCAGTGGAAACAGAGGTATGTGTAGCTGTTAGGGTACTAGCTACAGGTACTTCCAAAGACCAACTGGGGACATGATGGGGGTTTCACAGGCATCAGAATCCAGGGTACTTTACCAGTTCCTGGATGCCATGCTATCACATGCCAGTGAGCACATTTATTTTCCCCTAACCCCTGAGGTGAGTGACAGTAATATGGAGCACTTATACTGTGTAGCACACTACCCTGAGGTACTAGGCACCACAGATTGCACTCATGTACACGCCAAGGTACCACCTGGTGATGAGGGTAGAATCTATGCCAATGGCTCAACTGTCAGATTGTGTGCAATGACCAGCGCATTATCATGAATGTGTGTGCTGGCAGCCTTGGCAGTTATCATGACTCCCATATCTGGCACACATCACAGGTGTACCAGATGATTGCTAGGGGGGACATCTCACATGGCCATTTACTGAGGGATGCTTGCTATGCATTGGAACCATGGATGATGACATCCCTCAGAAATGCACACACACACATGCCCACTGAAGAATGCCACAATGAGGCACACACACAAACTAGGAACATCAAAGAGTGCGTGTCTGGGCTGCTGAAGTCACTGTTCTGGTGCCTCGATATAGCGTGTGGAGGCCTGCAGTAGTCTCCAGCCACATGCGCCATGCTACACAATATGATCTTGCAGAAACAGCTGCAGCAGTATCAACAAAGGGAAGGGATATACAGGCCCCACCAGTGCCTAGGTCACCACAGCCACACCTACAGGGGGAATCTGAGGAGAAAACCCCTGAGGTTGTCCCTGAAGGTAGATGTAGGTGTGCCCAGTATGCCCTGGCCTTGACCAAGAGACCATGCATAGCACATACACTGACAACCTAGGGCACTAGGGACGGACACCTTACTTTGACTTGCATACATATTAGTAAAAAATGATGCCAGCCAGCCCACACAACCTGTACCTAACCATGTATTGGCTGTGTACTGTGTGCATCAGAGTCAGTTCCCAAACTACAGGTCTGTCAACTGCTGCATTTGCAAGGTAAGTCACTCACCTATTCCCCCCTTGTAAGGAGTACTACAATATGGTAGCATATGTATGGACCTGCCACATGTATTCAAGGGAACATAGTAGGCTACTTGGCTACTTGGAGAGATCTAACAGCCTCTTGGGACAACATATATTCTGTCCAATAGTATGTGCACCATAATATGCACTGGGCCACATGGCTGAAACATCTACTACATTATTCAAGGGAGATAGCAAACAGTGGGGTCATATGACAGTCACACAACTGTCTATGCCAGTAGAGCATGGGCTGGTTGTCCCCCACCCTCAAAACATCAGTGTAACCATACAACTGCTGTAACAGTAAATCTACAATGATATATCAGCAGACCAGCCAATTCCAGGGCTGTGACATAGAATTTGGCAGGGGTGACAATGTATGTCTGTATACAGTTGATTGTGTGAGGAATGACACATCCCTATCTGGCAATCTTTGTGGCTCAGTAGGCTAGGGATATTAGCATGGGTGATGGTGTTGATGGTTTGAATATGGCAGGGTCCACATCTTTTGCATGTGAGGTAGTCATATGGTGGTTCCACAGACTGTCATACCCCTCAATTTGTTGGTGTATGGAAGCTGGACAAAGCCAGAGAGAATGGGGGACAAAGGGCTAAAACTAGAGATACATTCAGATGCTCTGATTAACCTAGGAGGTGGCTAGTATAAAAGCTGGTTGCATCAATACAGAATATCAGAAGGATATAAAGTCCAACACTCAAATGTTTGTAGTGTGCAAGTGGTGCAGTGGTAGCATTGCCATCTCACAGCAAGAGGTTCTCTGGTTCAATTCTTGGGTAGGGTGCCTTCTGTGTGGAGTCTGCATGTCTTCCCAGCATTTGTATGAGTTTCCTCCCATGTTAGAAAGACATGCATCTGGAGTGTTTCTTCCCCAGGCATCTGCTGAAAATTGGGTTTGTTCCAAGTCGGACTTTCCCGGTTAACAAATGTTAAATAAATAGTTAGTACTATTCACTGACTGCACTATACAACGTTTTACCAGAATACCATAAATATATGAGGAGCAGGTCAGATATATGGAATGAAATGCCAGACATTATAAAAAACATGTACAGTGAGAGGTATGCAGACTGTCATCCTGTATGTGGTATAGCATTATGTACCCCAGTCACATATTAATTAATGCACACAGCCCATGAATATAAGGGAAGTACTATACTGCAGAAAGAGGTGCAGTTGCCAATGTCTGTAGCACACAAAATCCCAGCCTGGAGTGTAGGTAACTCTGGCCTGGAGTCACCTTATGAGTACTGACAGTCCCACTGGGCATGCTCCTACAGTTTGCTAACTTGAGCACAATTCTGTTCCCTCTTTCTCACAAAGACCTGCTATGTGGAAATATGTCTGTACATACAAACAGGTACGTATACATATCTATCTGACCCTAACCCCTTCCACATGTTTAATGTAGCTATCAGACATGTTTAATGTAGCTATCAGTATGTACTCCATATACATATAATACCGATATATTTATATATAGCTGTATATATTACAATGATACATAGACTCTCCACATTCTTCACATATATCTACATAAGTCGTATACATAACGTACACAAACAGCAACATTTATAGAGACATCCCTGTTACACACATTTATATATATATATATATATATATATATATATATATATATATATATATATATATATATATATATATATATATATATATATATATATATATATATATATAGGGATTCACTATACAATCTCAAAATAATGAAATGTCGAATTTCAGTATTTCGAGACCGAATAGTAGAAAACCCACATACACGAAAACCCATAATCACAAATACCACAACCGTGACCATTCACACACACAAACCACACAGAAATACACCTACCTAACTAAACAAACATAACAACACACACAAACACACCTAACCTGTGCCCCCCCTACACCCCCCCACTTATATATTCTAACTCTGAGGTTGCACTAAACAGACAAACACACAAAAGAACACCACCGCACACACTTGCACACACTAAAATCCCTACCCAATATACTCAAACACACAACACCTACCTGAAACCTCAGATAAATCCACAAACTGCACCACACATCACAAACGTGACACCACGATAGGGAGGATTCGACATTTGTGGATTTGACACTTCTGCATTTGGCATTGTGCAGTTTTGGGTAACTGCACTTTCCACTATTCGGTCTCGATGTACTGAAATTTGACATTTCAGTACATCAAGATTGTCTAGTTTATCTATCTATCTATATATATATATATATATATATATATGGGTCTACTTTGAAACATCTAAAATCCATAACATCTAATTTCATAACATTGAGACCAGAACATCTAAAACCCATAACATCGAATTCCATAGCATCTAACACTACACTACAAATCACAAGAAAATAACATCCCCTCCACATATAACAACACCAAACTACCAAACGCACTTTTTACTATGATTATGCAGGAGGGCAAGCCCCATGCACCCCACGTAAATTAAATATACCAACTCCAAGATTGCACTACAGTGGGTTAATTTCCTAACCCTACTGTATCAAGCCCCCCCCTGCAAAAACATAGTAAAAAGTGTCATTGTATGTCATTATATTTGGAGGGGATGTTATTTTCAGGAAATTTCTACTGTTAGATGTTATGAAATTAAATTTTATGGGTTTTAGATGTTCTGGTCTCAATGTTATGAAATTAGATGTTATGGGTTTTAGATATTTTGAAGGGGGACCTATATATATATATATATATATATATATATATATATATTGGTGCTAGTTGGTTCATCAAGTTTACATTTCAATGAATTTGAAATGGCCAAGACAATTATAATGGAAACTGGGTTAACTGAAAACTCAATCCACCAGATCACAAATCACCGACAAAACTGGAATATAATAGCAACACAAATAAAAACACACACTCTATTTTTGCAGAGGGGCAAGCCCCCCTGCATCCCCCCATGCCCCCTGCAAATTATACGTAGATACCAACTCCAGGATCGCACTGCAGTAACAACATGGGTGACTTCCCAAGAGTTAATTTATTGTTATCTGCATATACCTGTTAAAACAGCTATAAAATTAATAAGAAACACACTCATAATCTTAAACAGCTTACTTAGAGCTGCCGGCATATCTACCATGCAACAGCACTGTGACACACCTGTGGTCCTACGTCTTGCACTACTAGGACCACTTTCACTTAAATAGGACATGGCAAATTGAGGTTTCGGTTTACTCAGTTTTTGTTATAATTTCCTCGGCCATTTGAAGTTCTTTAAAATGTAAATTCAGTGAACCAACTTGGACCCAGATATATACATATCCATGGAATCCTGAGGTTATCTGCACTCACACATCAAAACAGTTGCCCAATGGAACAAAAAGAAGGCCGTGACAGTACATAATCCACTCACCCACAGACCCCTTTGCTGTGGAATGGCATCTTGCAGACAGACACAGATGAGCAAGTGTTATACAATGGTTCAACGCATGCCT
Organism: Protopterus annectens; assembly: GCF_019279795.1. Classification (NCBI taxonomy): domain Eukaryota; kingdom Metazoa; phylum Chordata; order Ceratodontiformes; family Protopteridae; genus Protopterus; species Protopterus annectens. Next base: position 79,807,332 of record NC_056735.1, read on the forward strand.
TGGACAGGCCATATTGTTCCTGGCCACATGCTTGCCTATCTAATTGCAACCAGCCACATATAGCCATACTGCTAACTGTACAGATATAGCAGGGATAGTGACAGGTATGCCATTCCTAGGACACTAGATATAATAATAGTACCAAGCAATATCACTCTGCAGGCCACACATGCTGTCTAACACAAGGCTACTTTGTGTACACCACAAGTAATGTGCCTGCAATCACATATACAACAGATGTAACCCATGGTACATGCAACAAGTACTGCAAGCTATAGTGTGTAATAGTAGATAGGTATGGGTTCTAATCTCACATCAGCCAAATCTGAGTGCGTGTAAATATATCCCCATGGACAAGCTGGCATGGGCTATCTCTGTGTAATTGTTATGCATTTTATGGCCCTGTGACTAGCTGCTGGCCTTTACATTGCCCTCCTCTACAATGCCTGCTGATGTCATCCACCTTAAGTGCACTGGCTTTCAATCTCATATCAGATAAACTCTGTGACACATGCAATAAATACTGCAAGCTATAGTGTATAATAATGGATAGGTAGGGGTTCTAATCTCACATCAGCCAACTGTGTGTGTGTGTGTGTGTGTGTGTGTGTGTGTGTGTGTGTGTGTGTGTGTGTGTGTAAATATATCCTATTGCAACACTATGGTGAATCTGGCATGGGCTATCTCTGTGCAATGATTATGCATCATTTGGTCCTGTGACTAGCTGCTGGCCTCTATAATGCCTGCTGATGTCTTCCACCTTTAGAGTGCTGGCTGACAGTCTCTTATCAGATAAACTCTGTGGCACATGAAATAAGTACTGCAAGCTATAGTCTGTAATAGTAGATAGGTGGGTGGTTCTAATCTCCCAGCAGCCAACTCTGTTTCTGTGTGTGTGTGTGTATAAATATATCCCTGTGCAGCACTACAGACATGCCTTTATGAGCTATCTCTGTGCAATAGTTACACTTTTTGCCCTGTGAGTAGCTGCTGGCCCTAAATTGCCCTCCAATACACAATCATAACTGATGTCTGCCACCCGTCTGACACAGACACAGGATATTTGCAGTCATGTCATCTCCATTACCACACCTTCTAGATTTGTAAGTTCAGATCACCCAGGTGACATGTAGCAAGGGTAGCAGACCTTATCACAAAGTATGAATGCATGAATACGCTGACTGCCCCCTTTGTCCCTGATAGACTGTTCTACACATATGCACTGAAGTCATACTTCTGCTGTGCTGCCATGCCATCCTCTGTCACTGTATTGCTACTATGTGTCCATAGAGTATCCCTTCAGACTCCTGGAACAGAAACATATACAGGTCCGTGACACAACTGTCATTCTGTAACAATACCACCAGTCCAACATCATGCAACAAAGATACACAAAGTGTGATGTGTAGTCATGATACATGCCAGCATACAGTCCCTGTGGTATGGCAAGCTAATATTGCACAACACAAGTACCTGTCAAGTGATACAGACACCCTGTGCATCAGACACATAGTAGTATTTCCCTGCATCAATGGCACGGATGGCAGGGATGTGGCACAAGTATTATCACATGCACAGGGTGTGGTGTAGGATGCTGAAGGCCTAGGCTGTGCCAAGCAGTTGCCAGCATGTGTGTGAATCAGGAGAGGTGAGGGTTAGATGGGCCATGGGGAGGTACCATGTGTGTCTCTAGGTGACATGCATGTGATAATGATGTTTAGTGTGTGCATGTACACAGTTAAGCCCCGTGCTAGTCCTACACATGTGCATGTTTGTCTGCTGTGGACTGTACATGGTAGAGTGGACAGTTCACCATCTCTGGCCATGAATATAGGAAATGGCTCTTCCAGGAGTAACACTGGCACCAAGATGCCCAAGGCCAGAAGCAGTGTTAGTACCTGAGAGTGACTGCAAAATGCTGGGGATGTGTCCCTCACAGGACATCTGAGGACAATGTGCCCATGGCCTACCACATCATCGTGTGGGCAACACACTTCCCTTTTGTAGACCTGAAGGTTCTACTACTATGGGAGCATGACTGTGCATGGCCACATGGACTATCAGCAGATGGTGTTGCTGACCTACATCCACGTGTCTGACGCCCAACTCCAACCAGATGTTCCGACACAGACAATGTGCAGTCCAAGACAGAAATTGTCTCAGTCCACTGTCTGTCCACTCCATCAGTAAACCAATCCAGGGTGTCCCCAATGTGGCGGAGGCAGTCACAGACATCAGACTGTGCTGCATCCATAACCCTAATCATCCATCTGGTGTTGCATTTAGAATATGCCTGGGATGCCATGATGGCCCAAAACATGCGCTGAGGGCCTGTGATGTGACACCTGCAACAGATGGTGGATAGACAGCAGTCCTCCTATGAGCATCCCTGTCAATCCGCATGTGTGGGACCTCACCAGATCTCTGGCTATGGCCTATATCTACACCGACCGATGCTATAGTTACCACACTGTCCTGTTCAATGTCACTATCCAATATCTGTGGCCTCTTGGGACTGTGTATGTGTAGGCATACTGACTGTGTGTGGTGAGAATGGGGGTAGAAGAGGGATGTCAACCTCTGGGACAGATTCAGCACCCCACAGCCCCACCTGTGTCTTACTATGGTCACCATCATCATCGGTGTCTGATGAGACACTAACATAGGTTGCGATGGGGACAGACTCCAACCCCCCCTTCACCTGTGAAAAAAGAAAAAAGCTATACATTACTACCTGCACATTTATGCATGTTAATCTACACAGACTTATACAAATGAGGATCCACAACTCCATTACCAGTCTCACATCTTCTCACCTTCGCTCCCATGCGTAACATACAGCCTCATACCAATATACACAGACAAGTCAAGCCTTTTATAATATGCACTTCAGCCACATCCAGGTAAAGTTGCCAGTACAATCTGCCTGTAAGGTATGCAATACAACACTATACATGATAGAACTACATATAAAACCCAGTGCACCTATCTTGAGAGTAATATGCCAGTACTAGTGTCACTGCATAAGGTACGTAGCATCTCCCTTTTGTGTTCAAACATGCATCTTGGAGTAATTGCATCATGTATACCAGGCTGTGTAGCCCCTAATAACTGTAAGTGCAGATGTGTCGATGGTCATTCAAATACACACCTGTGACTAACCAGTCTATGAACTGTAGTTAACTGTTCCAGAATGGAACATACAAATATACTACTCTGGCTAAACACAACATTTGTACATAGGGCAATATGGCAGCTCTTAACTTTCATAGGGTATATATGATCTGTAAAAAACAATATCACACTTACCAGGTGCAGGACTGTGCACTTGGCCCACACCTGATGGACCTATGAAAAAGTGAGGGAGAGGTATTATCAGCACCACCAAAGGTTGCAGCACTGCAAGGTAATATGTGCATATATCTTCATGTAGAGTAGCTACTGTGATACTGACTGTATTGCTGACATTCTGAGTATGTTTATGCACAACTGAGCATAAACCCTAACTCCCCCCAAGTGCAGATAGACCTAACACCCATGTACAGCTATGTACAGCCTGCCACAATGACTGATACAGTATTACACTGGTGAACACAATATGCTTACCTGGACTCTCCTCTGCTGTGGACACTGTGGCACCCACCTCCACGATGTGTGGTGTGATGGATGCCTGGGACCTGTCATGTGTTCCTAGGTTTGCCAGGAATTCTTTTATGGCCAGTTGTTCTGTTGCAGGCCCTCCACCAGTGGTGGAACGGTCCCTGGCAACAGCAGCTGTCCTTCGTTGTGCAGCATTCAGCATGTCTGTGGCCCGGTGTTGGACCTGCTCATAGGTCCTGTCCTGTAGGCCAGTCTGATTGACATCTCACACAATGTCTTCCCACAGTGCTGCCCGCTGCTCCTATTTATGCCTCCTCTTGGGCAAGATCTGATGGTGCTGTCTCAGTTCATCCACTATTATGTCATTCTCTGCATATGAGAAGGGGGCATGTCTCCTGTTTTTCATAGTGCCTGAAAGACAACAAAAGAGGAACACATTACAAGACCAGATACATGGACACCCAATATGTACAGATCCAGCACACCCATAATGGCCTGCATTGTTCACTGCTCCCTCACACGTCATATCCCACAGTCTGGCAATACTCTACATGTGTGGATACCACCAAGATAGTAAAAATACTGGGGTATGTCCTTGTGTGCTATGACAGATTATGCTGTATGTTTCAACACCCAGCACTGCAGTCTACTGTGGTGTGTCGCCTATGGGCAAAGTCCCACTGATATGTCATATAGCCACTGCCAGACAATTAACAGTGTGCTATTACAACAGCTATATAGGGACACTCCAGCAATACCAATGTGACACAATGACAGAAAACAATGCAAACCTGCTGTAGTATATGTTCCCTGTAGGCATCATACCTCTCAACTATACAGATGTTTGCAGAATGTCAGGATGTTTACCTCATAGTTTTGGTCAGTTTCACACAAACATGTGGACGTCTGCCAAATATTTAAACACTGTTGATGTGTTTGGGCCTTGGTCCCACCATAAATTATGGCTTTGTCCTGCTTTCATGCTGTAACGGCATAGCCGTCAACCAAACAGGGACATATGTCAACAGAAATGGGGACTTCAACACAGTACATCAGGGACATTCAGGGACACTTTTAAAATGTTAGAACTATATATGTGAGACAGTGAGTAAATGAGGGAGGTGAATTACTGTACATTGTTTAACGTTACAGGAGTGTACACCCTTACTCATTGTCACAATGTATTATGTGTAATCCACTAGCTTTCTTACAACAGCCGACCATTGTAGTAGGGATTAATAGGGACTTAGATGAGATGTGACTGAAAATCAGGGACAGTTGAGAGGCCTGCCTGTAGGTGTAGGACAGCAGAGTGTCACTGACATGTCATTACCATAGATCTAAAACAAGCTTACTGTTGTAATCTCTATTTCCCATACCTCCATCCTCCCATTTGCATCCTGCTATATGGAGAGCTCTATTACATACCTGGTGGACTGCAATACTCTTTTTTGAACTTTGCTTCTGGTAATCTTTTGGAATTAGGCTCACTGTGTGAGCTAGGTCTCATACAGACCTGCTCCGCATAAGCAGCTTCTTGCCTTTTTAAGGTACTGCCCATTAGTAGGTAATTGGGTAATTGCCTCTGCACCAGTCTGTACCATAGAATTGGTAACTGCTACCAAAACAGCTGAATTGCACTATCATTGGCCAATGACATGCCACCACAGAATATATAAGGCCTTCATGTAGATCTGGGCCCCTTTCTTAGTTGTTAAGATGGACATTATTGAGGTGCGGAAAGTACAGCATCACAGTGAATAGGTACAATAACTGTCAGCTGTAGAGATTTATGGAGTATGTCCACAGTTTTACCTCATATGTGTAGTCAGTGTCCCATGACATTGTAGTCATAGAGATTTATGGAGTATGTCCACAGTTTAACCTCATATGTGCAGTCAGTGTCCCATGACATTGTAGTCATAGAGATTTATGGAGTATGTCCACAGTTTTACCTCATATGTGTAGTCAGTGTCCCATGACATTGTAGTCATCTAGCAGTTCACTGACAAAAACTGTGGGTTGAGGTCAGTAAAGAAAGAGACACACTTGAATGTCAGACTTCATACCCATCAGAATATGCATGCTAATGCAATAGCTGTTATTCTATCAATCTGCTATCTTTGTAGAGGCAAACCATTACACGTCTCTATCTGTGGGTCTTAGCCCTCCATTCCATACGGCTGTGTCCAGATCCCTTGTTCTAGGGGGTTGGGAGGTATGGTAGGTCTGTAGCAGCTACCTTTACATACAGCTGTATATGCTGCAGGCTGCAGTTGCTTCTGCAGCCTAGTGAACATTGGGGGAATGTGGACACTTTTGAGGACAGCAAGCTGTATGTATAACTATGGCAGCTGTGTCAGCCCTGTTACAGCAGAGCCAGAGTAAGGGTACACTGTATCGTTCGATCAAGGTATGTGATTAAGGTCTGTTATGCAACGGTGCTGACAACAGAGTAGTAGGCAACATATAGTTAGGCTATACGGATATGTGCAGTGTGTCTGCACATCTGTATCTGCAGGCCTCTGACTTGCAAAATTGGGGGTCTATATTATAACATTGAATTTTATAAACATCGAATGTTATAATATCAAACCCATAATGTTGAACACTGAAAACAGTGAATGTGCAGGACACCGAATTCTTTCCCAGGGAAAGGATTTGGTGGGCCGTTGCTGTGGCTTTGCTGTTTTCAGTGTTAGATATCTTGGAACATTGCGGGTTGGGTTCAGGTAAGTGTGTGATTGTGTGTAGGTTAGGGTTAGGGGGCGGGTTAGGTGAGTTAGGGGTAGGGAGCAGGTCAGGTAAGTGTGCGGTTGTGTGTAGGTTAGGGTTAGGGGGCGGGTTAGGTGAGTTAGGGTTAGGGCACGGGTGAGGTGAGTGTGCGATAGTGTGTAGGTTAGGGTTAGGGGGCGGGTTAGGTGAGTTAGGGTTAGGGCTCGGGTCAGGTAAGTGTGTGGTTGTGTGTAGGTTAGGGTTAGGGGCGGGTTAGGTGAGTTAGGGTTAGGGCACGGGTGAGGTGAGTGTGAGATAGTGACAGACCTTAGGGTTAGGGTTGGGTTAAGGTAAGTGGATAGCTAGTAGTGAATGTAAAGTTTAGTTTAGGTTTAGGTGTAGGAGTTTAAGTGTATGTGTGTGGATTGCTGCTTTTTGTGTGTGTTTGTGTTGTGTGTATGTTTCTTGGAATAACAATTTTTTTCCCCGGGAAATAATTCACTATTCTGACTGTTCGATGTTTTCAGATTTTGGTGTTTGGGGTTAGATATTATAACATTCGATGTTTGTAAACTTCAATTGTATAATATAGACCCCAAAATTGGGTAGCATTTAATTAGCATGGGACACTATGGACCAAATGTTAACAACTGTGGATATACACCTACAAAAAAATACTTGTACATCAGATGGACCTATATAACTACCAAGGTGTTCTATGGGCTGAAATGGTGATACTTTGCAATCTAGGAACTCACTGCCATGGTATTCCTGGTGAATTACACACTATTAATTACATAACATGAAATCATGACACTTGACAGACATGTATGTGTACAGTACCAACACTAAACAGCAGTCATACCTTAGCTGGCAGGCATGGGAATAGAACCCAATAGCAGTGACTGCAGGAGACATCCACATTGGATGTATTAATTGACTGCAGCAACTTTTAACAGACACGCCAGGTATACAGCCATACCAAGATTGCATATATTATTTCTAAATGCGCACATTGCTGATTTTTCACATTCTTGCTAATGATTTTAACAGTCTGTGAAATATGAATACACAATTATCTACACATAATACAGGCTATCTCACCCATTTACCTGTAGTTCTTGTGGAGAGAGAATTTGTGAGCATTACATGACTGCCACTGTAATATTTAATGCTACATAGCACTGGATTCAGACCCTGGTCTGTGTGCGGTGAAATGTACTATATACAGAGCATCTAACAAACTGAGCTACTGACTAAATAAAAATAAAAATAGATTCCCAACTGCATGTAGGATAATTCTCTCACAAATTTATTAAGAACAAACACCATATATAAGCGCTTTCATCTCACAATGAGACTTCATCAGATACAACTATAACAGTGCTACACCTACTATATATAATGTCTTAATGACCTTAATTGAATCATACACTTAAACCATTTTATAAAAAAACCTTTTTAAAGCAGTAATATCACCTAACTCTTTTTTTAAAATACACATAATATCATTTTATGCCATAAGCTTTATGTACAATGTAATACAATACAAAAAATATATTTCAATTGTGTATCAAACATATGTTTAAAAATGTGTTGAATAAACATAGATAAATGAAATTTCTCCCTTTAAAAGTGTTAAAAACAGATATATAATAAATTGATAATAGATTTATGAAAGATCTGTGGTAGGATAGAACAAAATATTGTTAAGGATGAAGGAAATATGCAAAACATATTATAGCAAATATGTTAAACTTTTGCTGCCTTTTCGACAAGTGTAGGCTTAATACTAGTTCTTGTGGAGAGAGAATTTGTGAGCATTACATGACTGCCACTGTAATATTTAATGCTACATAGCACTGGATTCAGACCCTGGTCTGTGTGTGGTGAAATGTACTATATACAGAGCATCTAACAAACTGAGCTACTGAGTCATTGCTGAGTACTAAGTGGCTGATATTAGCTGAGAGCTCACCAGGAACCACAATATGACCTGGCAGTGCTACTACAGTGTTATACTAGACTGCAGTGACAGTAGAACACACATGCATGAAATACAAGCATGACAGAGATAGTAGGTAAGATGTATACCAGTATAAACAATGCTGGTGTACACGCTCTGTTGTTAGGGGTTTGAAATATCTGTGAAGTCAACAAAGAATATCAGTTCATGGAGTGGGATACCTCACCCATATACCTTGATTACCTGATGTTTGTGCTTGACAGAGCATTATGTGAGCAATACTGGCCTAGAGACAGTCTTGAATGGTACTATATGAGTTATACAATTTGCAGCCATTAGAGTTGCATTCTACAGCTATTACAGTGTTATACTTGACTGCAGCTTCTTACCTTACAACCTCATTGCATGCAGCTCTACTACAATGGTTACGACAACACAATCCTGATGTACACCTTTGTCCTTGGTGTTATTGGTACTGTTTCATATTTTATTGCACAGCAGTTGGCATTATTTATTTTTTGCAATACAGCACTAATTCCACATTTATTGTGCTACATACATTATTGTTTATACTGTCATGCACTTAATGCCTTACCTTTTCTTGCTTATTTCACTACAGTTAGCATAATACATCCGTACTCACCACACTCATGGTGCAACCTGGCCAGTTGCCCAGCATATGACTTGACATTGTAAGCCCTCTCTTCTGCAGCTGTTGGAAGAGATGCACACCATTATGCATACTGGTTTTGCAGACATTCAGATTACATATTGGTGAAAAAGAGGTAAAAGTACTTACATAATTGTGGGGCATTCCCTTCCTGAGCTTCTTGGACCCAGGTGTCCAAGAGTTCTCCCTTTTGCCATTTCAAGTCATAATGGTGGTGATAACACTGCTCACCTGTGCAGGGGATACCAGTAGCAATGGTGAGTTCTCTGGCCAGTTGGTCCCAGGCCTCTGCCTTACAGTCTGAGCCCTTTAAACCTCCTTGAAGCAGCAGGTCATCATGGTTTTTAATGAGGACTCCAACCATTACCCTGGACTCCAGAATGCCCTAATACTGTGACCAAAAGTGTCCACCTTTACCAGCACCAGCCATAGCACCTGTCAGAGGAAGAACTCCAATGGATTGTGCAGTATTCCCATTGTTTGGGCTTAATATAAGCTGTTTTCCCACCCTTACATGTTAGTGGGCAACATTCAGAAAAGCGCCATGTTCCTTAGCAGCGTGCAAACCAGTACAGCTGAGCTAAGAAGTGCAGAGACTCGCAGAACCAGAGTTTTAGCAGGGTTTAGCAGCATGCAAGCCAGCCAAGCAGAGGTGAGCAGCACATAATTGGCAGCCATTATCATGTTTATGCAGTGCTTAGCAGGTCTCAGCAGGGCTTAGCAGAGCACAGTAGAGCCATATTTTAAATTAGTGTGCAAAATTTTTATATTAAAATGAAATACTAATTTCCCTTCCATGTATTCAAACCCTGGGCTTACTGCATATGAAGCTGTCATTCTACCCATTTAGCTACATGGACATTAAGAAAACTGGTATGCCTTCACATATGCCAACAGTGCTGAGCTTTGTGTCATGCTGCTCAAACATGCTTAAACATCACATTTAAATAAATAATTACTGGCATCCTGTTTCAGATTTTAGATGTCTGGCAGGTGCCTACTGTCTTATCTGTGGGTGCTGATTAGCATTGTCGTGCTCCATGCTGTGCCACACAAACATGCTTTTTTAATAAAAGAAAATTAGATGAAAGTAAAACACTAACACAGTGCAGAGATTTTCTTACTCCTCTGTGGACACAGTTATCACTACACCACTCTCTGCACTGAATCAATAACCGTGTTCCTCAGCTCTTTCTTGGCAACTCACTATCATTAATTTACATGACATGCTGCTGAGGGGGAACCATGTACACAGATGCAGTAACATTCCATGTAGGCTCTGCACTGTGCTAATATGGATTTTATTAAATCTTGGGGTTTGACTTTATGTTTATTATTGCAGAGACACTTTTAGGAAAGACTTTAGAAAACTTTTAAACAATGCACTGCCCCTTGACCCGATGGGCTAAGTGGGTGTTTCCTAACTAGAGGGGTAGAATTTATGTAACCTAACCTGTTATATTTGTTTCAGAATACTTTGATCAAAGGTTATGTTCCATCAATTTGGAGTGAAGCCATAATGGGGATTCTTTAACATCTACTAAAAAGTAGTGACTAATAAGTTTGACCTGCATCTTGTGAAACGTTTGAATGCATATCGTGCAGTTACATAACAGAGACTATTTATAAGGGTTTGATATTTAAAAACTTGAGTTCATGGAAGGAAGGCCATGCTTTACTAACATGATATGCTTTTAGCAATTGGTATAGGAAGCTTTATGTCAGGGTTTGTCAGTAGATGCTTTTTACCTGGATCTTGATAAAGGCTTTGAATCTGTTTATTGCTTTCATATCTTGAATTATATGCAAAAAAACATTCTCAACTCTCAAATAATTTTGTTAAAGGAGTGGACATGAGGAAAAATGTGTAGGGTCAGAGTAGGAAATGTTTTATCAAACTATAAGTGGATGTCCCTTGGGGCCCAGTTTTGGTCCCTCATTTGTTCTCCGTATTCTTATCTGAATTGCCTTCCTGGAACAAGATATGGGTTTAAAGTTTTCCAATGGCACCAAAGTGAGTACTATTGTAGCCTCAGTAGAAGATCAAGGCAAATTGCAGAATTACATGATTGTCCTTCAAAGATGGCCACAATTAAAACTCATTGATTGTAGTGTTAAGAAAACAAGATATCAGGGCATACTGCAGAATTATGCGGATGTCCTTCAAAGATGGTCACAATTAAAACTTGATTGTAATGCTAAGAAAACTAGACTGTAAATTTTGGCTCCCTTAATATTGCTTACTCTTATGCATTTAACAACATAATTCTGAGCAGTGTGGTTACAGTAAGAGATCTGGGAGTAAAAGTTGACAAAAGGCTTGTGTATGGAGACAATCACTGTTTAGTCATTAGAAAATGCTTTAAAGCAATAAAGAATATATTGTGCTCATTTCTCAACAGGCTGCTTATCTGCATCTTCCACTATATCGTTAGAGAACATGTAGAGCATTTTGCTCTTATAATACTGTGCAAATCAGAAATCTTGGAAGGATACAGATGTTTTATATGAGACACATCATAAAAGTTAAGAAACTGGTTTATTAAAGCAGATTGGTAACACTGTCTTTATTTAGGATTATCGACTATTAAGAAAATACTTGATTTTAATGTATGAAACAGTCCACAATGAAAGACTGGCAGTAAATATAGATATTGAAGTCAAATCCCTTAAGGTATATACCATGAATAATAATGGATTTGTGATAGTCCCATGGCATAAGAATACAATAAGTAAAAGGGCTTTTCCTTGTCATATCATGTTTCTGTATAATGCTTTTCCTATACGAATTAGGAAATCAGATAGTACACTGGTATTTAAGAACCTATTAGATGACTGGCTGGGTGATGGGCCATTTGGCTCTATACTCATAGCTGTCATGATATTGTAAGGCATTTTGTATGCTAATGAGTTTTATCTAATAAAATGCAGAAACACTGAAACAAACAAAAGAGGAGTACAACTTGTATATGGACTACCATACCTAAAACAGTAAAACAATGCACCAGTGTAAATGCGGTGTGTTGCTGCAGTGCTGTAAACTGTTTGTGCGTGTACCTGAAAAGGGGAGCAGGATAATCACTGGTATGGTAGCATACCTTTCCATTTCTTTGTTCAAGAATTTTGGGCAAAGCTAACATGATGGGTGGACAAAGGCCCAAAAGCAAAGACAATTTATGAATACCACTGTAATTCACTTAAAATGTTATTAAGTCAACTGATTTTAAATTGGACTTATATTATAAAATCAAAGTTCTTTAACATCGAATGTTATACTATCGAACCCCAAACATCGAAATCTGAAAACATCGAACAGTCAGAATAGCAAATTTTTTCCCAGGGAAAAAAATCTCTATTCCGAGAAACATACACACAACACAAACACACACAAAAAACATTAATCCACACACATACACTTAAAATCCTACACCTAAACCTAAACTAAACTTTACATACACTATTAGCTATCCACTTACCTTAACCCAACCCTAACCCTAAGGTCCATCGCTATCGCACACTCAACTCACCCGTGCCCTAACTTACCTAACCCGCCCCCTAACCCTAACCTACACACAACCGCACACTTACCTGACCCATGCCCTAACCCTAACTCAGCTATCCTGCCCCTAACCCTAACCTACACACAATCGCACACTTACCTGACCCGCGCCCTAACCCTAACGTCCACACATCCGCACACTTACCTGATCCGCTCTGTAACCCTAACTCACCTAACCCACCCCCTAACCCTAACCTACACACAATCTCACACTAACCTGAACCCGACCCGTAACGTTCCAACATATCAAATGCTGAAAAAAGTGAAGCCACAGCAACAGCCCACCGAATTCTTTCCCTGGGAAAGAATTTGGTGTCCTGCACCTTCGCTGTTTTCAGCGTTCAACATTACAGGTTCGATATTATAACATTCAATGTTTATAAAATTTGATGTTATAATATAGACCCTTTTAAATCAACATGCATTTTTGAATAATAAGTAGGATGAAATCATAATGTCTGATTGTACTCCTCAACGACTTATCAGAAAATAAAAATGTCATGAGAGACAGGGCAAAAGTATGTACATTGTGCAGACTCCAGCACAGTCGACAGGTATGCCTTGCAGCAGAATCTCCCAGTAATGATACAGGATTCATTAATGAACCCAGAGTTCTCTGGGGAGGAAACTGTTTTCTTCACTCAGAAAAATGCAAAGTTGTCTTGAAATATTTAGTAGACAGTTAGCAGGAGATATGGCTTGATTCATTGAAAATAATGCAAGGGCCTACATCTGTCTCTTTAGAGTAGACAGAAAAATGCAAGGTGTTTCTGCAGATTCTTCTAATGAAGACAAGTCTTGAATATCCTCATGTAGGGGAAACACTTGGAAGCAGAATTATATATGATCCATATATCTTTAAGTAGTAGAAGGGAAATTCACATAAGAGTTAAGGGGGAAAAAAGTGACGTAAACAGGAAAGAAGGTATTAACTAAAATACACAGATAAGAAGGAATCATGACAATATCAACCTTTTTAAATAGCCTGATACAAAATATGGTAAGGCTTTTTCAAATTATTTAAGCACATGTCACTACATATCGTAGTTTAATCAGACTTAAGCTATCGATAAATACAAAACAATACATCAAAAACAAGCTCCAAATGAATGTTTCTTTCCACACTTTGTGTTCCCAGAGTAAAATTAATCCTCATCCAATAAATATATTAAATAACAGTCTAAATAATACTTGGATGAGCAACTTGTATTGTGTGTAAAGTAAGGCATGTAAGACATTTACCCACAGTTAGTCTTAACAAACATTTCTGACATTAGTTAAATTTAGACACAATCATAGAGTATCAATATCCAAGCAAACCTCTAAAATGGTTAGAAATATATAAATAAATAAACAAACAAGCAATTAAAGCCTTCTCAGCAATTCTACTGTATTATAATTGCAAAACACTTCTTAAAAAACATCCATCTCCAGGCTTCAGTTAAATATCTTTTATAGAAACCATTCATGTCTAAAAATTATGAAAATCTATGATTTATACCAAAATGCAATAGGATTTAGCATGTGATTATGACTTGGAAAATTAAACTGAAATCTAAGCAAGCCAATAAATACAAGAAACGTAATTATACATCATACTAATTACAAAAATAAGAATGGATTTCACTTTTAAATGAATTATCTTCTAGTGAAATAACAACTGGCATATAAAAACTGTAAGCATATGGTAATGCATAGCCCTGTTATGCTAAATTACTTGTAATTTACAGGGTTAGATGCAAAGACAATGAAACACATGGCTGTGTTGTTTATGTACAAATTAAGAAACAGTTACTTCAGTATGATATAATATCACTTCTGTCTCAGGGAATCAGTCATAAAAATCCATGGAAATGAAATTATAAAGTTCTTGTGCTCCACCAAGTTTTCCTATTGGTAGTTAAAAAAGATCTGTTAAATAAAAAATTATAAGTAGCACAATGCACTAGATGTCTCCAGTATGGAATATTCCTGCTGAGACTCCAGGTGAAAAGTAAAGTTTTATAGATAGAGTCAATCTGAAATCCATACATTGGGTAACAGTTTATCAATAGTTTAAATATTAGGATCAAAATACCAAATGGATAGCAGAAATTAAAAAAAAAACACGGTTAATAATTGATGTTCCATAGTAAACTAATCTACAAGTGTCTCAGTTAATTTAAAGAACTGCTAGAGAAGAAAATAAATCACTCACTGATGTCTCACTAACATTCTCCGATAGTCTACAGATAGCTTTAATAGCGCACAATAGCATAATGTGTACAAAGTAAAAAAAAAAAAAACACTCGAGTATAAATGAGTCGAGATGAAGAAGCAAAGATTAAAAAAAAAAATGCTACCCCAAAAAATGAATAACTGCCTATACCAATACTGAGTGCAAACACTTTTAAGTCATTTCTGATAACTCCCGTTATGAAAAGACATGCTTATTTCATGTCAGTAGCTTCTAGAAGCACATCAAGTAACATTTTCACTCTGAATTAGAAATAATATGGCATCCTATATATCCTTAGTAGGGTCGCACCAAATATTCACTTCATATTCGCTCTGGTTCGAATAGTAGGCCGAATAGTTTATTTGTATTCGGTCAAATACTGGCACTCAGACCGAATACGAATAGTGGTCACATGTCTGCGTATCTCTGTATATACAGTCCTGTATGTGAGTAAGGTCACTGGTGCAAGCAGTCTGTAGCTGTAGCAGCAGCATGGTCCATGTCAACTGGTGGGCCATCCATATTCCGTAACGTTGTACAGGTAAGATTTTACCTACCTTAACATGGAATTAATGGGATGCTGTGTAAAACACAAGCTGTGTTGAAGGGAGATGGCTGGCATCATGTTAGACCTTTTATGCCTGTGCATGCTAGGCCGTGGTTGCACCAGTTAGCTTACTGACATACAGGACAGTCATCAGCGTATTACTGACACTGTGTTACTTTGTAGCCTATTTTTGTATGATTGTATTATAGCTGTAACTTAAGTGAAGATTACATTTGGGTAGTTCACTGATGGATAAGTGAAGTCCAATTTGGAATTATTTCAAGATATGTGATGACAAAATGAAAACAATGGGCCAGTTGTGCAAAGCAGTCATCCCTTGTGGAGGTGGATCAGCAAAGCCATTTACATCTCCACTAAATAATCATCTGTCCTATTACCATCCTGAGGAAAACAAAGAAGTCATTAACAAGGAGAAAGCAGCAACAGCAAGTGGGATGTCTGACGCTCAGCAGACTGGCAAGGTTCAGCAAACATTGGGCGACATGATTGCAAAGAAAAAAACATGGTCCAGTCATAGTCCTGAGGCGAACACAATACATCATGCCATCGCAAAAATGATTGTCACTGACATCCAGCCATACTCAATTGTTGATGACAGAGGGTTTAACAAATTGATTGGTGTACTTAAGTCTAGATATGTGCTACCAAGCTGCAAATACTTCACTGAAAATATCATACCAGAGATGTACAACACAGTGTGGGGCATGTCCAGACTGCTATCAGAGAAGCACGATTTCTCTGTCTAACCACAGACACATGGATGGCACAGACAACAACAGAATCTTTCATGAGCTTAACTGCACATTGGATTGATGACAAATTTGCATGCAGATCTGCCATCCTTCATTGTCAAAAATTTGATGGACAGCACATTGGATCTCTACTTGACATGATGAATTGCTGGAATACTGACAAAGAATGCATTCACTTGCCTTACGTGATGGAGGTGTCAATATGCTCAAAGCGTTACGGGATGCGGATTTGCCCAGTGTCAGTTGTTTTGCCCACGGTCTGCAGCTAGCACTGAATGATGCAATTCTGACACAGCCATCTGTTGCTGACTTGATAACACTGTCATATAAGACTGTGGGACATTTTCAACACTCTTCAAGTGCTACCTCGCACCTTCATGCCATCCAAGAAAAGCGTGGTGTACCAAAACATCAGCTTCATCAGGAAGTTGTCACCAGGTGGAATTCAACGTATCAGATGTTGGCTGGGTTGTTAGAGCAAAAGGCAGCTGTGTCTGTGTACGATGCTGAATGCGACGACAAATACAGCAAGGCATTGTCTGTGATGACAAAGCAGTGGGCTTTAGCAGCAAGAATTGTTGCAATTCTTTGGCTGTTTGAACAACTAATATATGAAATAAGCTGTAACAATTCCTGTTTTTCAATGATCCTACCAGCTGTTCAGGCTGTCTTGTTGTATCTGCAGAAAGACATAGCTGATAACGGAATTAAAAAGACAGTCAGAGAACTGATAACATCTTTAAGAAAGAGATTTTCCGACTCGTATGAAAATGGCATTTATACAGTTTCAGCCGGCTTGGATCCCCGCTTCAAGCTGCATTTCTTGACACCTGTGCAGCAGGTAAAAGCCAAAACAGACATTGTCACTGCAATGTTAATGTGTCAGCCAATGTCAATTCAGCCTACAATTCAGTCATCTGTAGTTGTTTCTGAAGTGACTGAAGTGAATGAACAACCAACAACAAAAAAGACAAAGACAGCAACAGAAGACCTTTGGTCATCTTGGGATCAGGTGCAGGCTGTTCGGCCACTGAACAGTGATAATTCTGTCTCCATAGAAACAGAACTGAACAACTTTTTGACAGAGCCCTGTGTTCTGAGAGACACTGACCTACTGAATTAGTAGAAAATGAAGATCTCCAGATTTCCAACATTGTGTCATATGGCTAAGTGCTACCTTTCAGCACCACCTACAAGCGTGCCAAGTGAGCATCTTTTTATTATGGCTTGTGATACCTTCAGTGAAACAAGAAACTGTGTTAATGCTGACAACATGGAACGACTAGTGTTTTTGAAAGCTAATGCAGTATTCCTGAGATAAATGTACATCAATAAAAAGTTTGACAGCTATTTGGTAACATCAAAAAAGGCATCATCTCACTTCTGACAGGGACATTTGCTATCCTAACCCACACAGTCTGATTGATGGTGTCTCCAGTCACTACCAGGAAGATTGTACCATGTGTGCATCTAAGTGGACAGAAATATTTGACAACTACTTGGTAACATCAGTAAAAAGCTTTGACAGCTGTTTGTTTTTTTAGTTTATATTTGTTTTTTGGTTTTGCGGTCAGTTAAATGTATGTATATGTACAATAACAATTTGTTACTTTTAGCCCTTGTCATAGTGCACAGACAGCAGAACACACCACAGAACAGTTTCCAAAACTTGACTTGCTGTTTAACTATTTTGTTTAGTGCTTAGTTTACCTCATGACTTGACTAAAACAACTATTCGAATTCGGTCTAGTATTGTTAACCCCATGTTCAGTATAGCCCTAATCTTTAGCAGTCTTTTTCCTAACAATTCAGAGAAAGATGAAAGCTAAACAGTCTCTTAGTGGTAATGGCCTCCACATGCTGTAACTTAATAATGCAAAAGTTATGTAAACTGCATTACATTGTTAACAATCAACAATACCATATTTATATGAAGATCACATTATCCACTCAAACTATGTAATATGTATGTGCACACTTCATATACTTTGATTATGTTTGGTTTTGAGAAAAAAAGCACTCACTGAGCAAAAGAAATACAGCCTGGCTGTGTGGTGCAGATAGGTGGACACCTGAGTGCAGGTGTACCTCAGGTTGGAATAGTTGGGTCATCATTGGAGAAGCCAGGTTTGAAGGAGGAAGAGTGAAGGGTGTGGCTTGTTCAGCAATCCTGGAGGAAAGGTGTGGTTTCTGTGCACTTGGATGCACATGTGGTACAATCTCCTTGGTGGTGACTGGAGACACCATCAATCAGACTGTGTGGGTTAGGATAGCAACTGTCCCTGTCAGAAGTGAGATGATGCACATATAAAATATACCTTAAGCAAGATAATAGTCATGATATTCTTTGCCCAAAACCTGATCAAACCTTAGCAACCACAGCAGTCCATTCCCATCAAAACATAAGCTCCTTGTAAGCCAACAAAAATAAAATTCTTCAGTTTATACAACTGTCCCCACACAGATAATGCTATCGTTTAACCATTAGCAAAAGCCAACTGGCTTTCAATAACTGCTGCAACGTGCTTTTTATTAAAATTTTTTTATCTTGAAATCAGTCAGAGAATAGCACTGTCAACAATTTAAAGAACAGCCTGCATATAAAAACTCTAGCCATTCATTATTTAATCAAAAAGGCACACTATCATTCTGCCTTGTAGCAACAGGAAAAACCTCCTATTGCAAATCAAGAAAATAAATACAATTGTTCAGAAAATCACTTCAGTCTAAGAAATTAATATAAATGCTCATGTTTCACTACAGCAAGATAAATGAAGTTACTTTCACTTGGAATGAAAATGATAAAACATTTGAAAATCACACCCATCTTTCCCAGCTAATGGAACTGTTAAATAAAGTTACTGCTACTCAGAAAATATGGACTGCTAAACACGTATGTTAGATGTCAATGTAAACTGTACTTGTGCATATACTGTGCATGTCCTTTTGCATGTGAACATTTCTGTACAAATACTTGGTGAATCTGATATTCAGGCAACAGTTTTAGCTTGATAGATTAACATTACTTTACTTGTATCACACTATGTTCACATTCTCAATTCTGGTAAGTTCCATCATTTCACATTATACAAATAGTTGTTTTATTTTATATTATTACTCTTCGTATTTTTACGTTCTATCATATCTAGGCAGTTTATTATGTTTTGCTTTTTTGTCAAAGCTTAAGGTTTTAGTTAAACTCGCATCTTCACATGTTTTTAAAACTTGTGATTTTTGGATAAATGATAAACCTTTCCAAGAGGGCTTCAAGCATGACTGAAAAGGATGTTTGGAACAGATTACTCGCTCGGCTACCAAATGCTTAAAAAAACAGGTAGTACAGTTATGGCTCCAGTTCTTTTGGGAAGTGAAAGCAGGCACTATGGAAATACTGCTTATATTTTATCATAAAAACAAAATTTTATTTATTTTTTTTTATTTAACATTTGTTTACCGGGAAAGTCCAACTTGGAATGAAGCCAATTTTCAGCAGAGGGCCAGGGTGAAATGCTCCAGATGTGTGACTGAAAGGAATATATTTTGAGAAACAATGTGAAGATATGTATTTTCCTTTGCACAAGTTTAAATATTGGAGGACAAAATGGTTGACAGTTAAGTTTCAGATCCCTGCCCATCTCAACCAAAGAACTAGGCATCTTGATAAGCTGCTAGCTATGGCCTGCTTTCACATGGTGCAGCTTATATGAAGAAAGCTCAGGATGGCTAGGACTTTTAAGAAGATTATTAATTTGAGGAAATAAAAGACAACCAGCTACCAGTTCTTGATGGTAATGAAACAGAAAAACAAATCTGGAGAGGCTATGTAAGTAATTTGTCCAAGAAATTTACCTTGTTTAACCAATAGACCATGCAGGGCATTTTTGGACCCTGGCAAAACTCAGAAAATGAAAGAGTTATTTTTTATGTTGAGTACAGTAGTGTTAGGGTAATTTCATCAATACACTATAAACACATGACAAAATGTATATATTTTGGAGCCAAACATTGAAGTATGGGGCAAATATTATGGACTGCAGTCCCATTCTTAGACATGTTTATGTCTCTGAGGGTTCAAGAATATGATTAGCAGCTCTTACTTCTTCTGCAATGAATTCTTATTGGAGAAACAAATGGTGAGAGGGATGGATTTAAGGAGAAAAGTTGATCAATTGGATGGGCATGTAATAGAGTATAGGCTTCAGTGCAAAATATGAAGATTTGACAGAGTATTGGTCAATGAAAGGACAAAAAGTGACTGGAATAGGGAACCTGCCAAAGGAGAATATAATAAGCAGTAGGGTACTACATGTTCTCATTTCTAGCATCAGCTTTCCAATTTTGTTTATGTTTTGTTTAGTGACTCCATGGCTCTCTCTGCATATATAAAAGAAAAAGTTATATACCTGAATGAGTCTACTTTCAAATCTCAAAATACTGAAAGATCAATTTTTAGTATCTCAAGACAGAAATACCGAACATGCACTATAACAAAAAATTAAAAAAATGAATGTCACTACACTGAAAGTTCATAATACCAAATATTCAGCTAGTGATGTTCAGTCTTTTAATATATCCTCCACCACAAAATCACAATCACCTCCATGCCTACACTGTAACAAAGCAACAAAACACACACGCCAACAAAACCCACATAACCTATGTATAAGCAGGGGGACAAGCTCCCATGCACCCTCTGTGGGGGGGGCTGTGACCCCCCCTACACCCCTGCTACCTACATATACTAACTGTGCGGTTGCACTACCATGAAAAACACAAAAAACCTACCAATGCATGCCCTACACTTTGCAAATTGTCAAACATACATGCAAAAAACACACATACTACACATTTACAAAACTCACCACCTTCAACACTAACACACAAACACTGTCAACTATCTACCCCAGCCTACTCCCAAAACTTCCCCAAACAACTAAAAATAATATATCCCTACCCAAAACCCTTAAACAGTTAAAACCTACCTTAATCTCTGGACACAACCAGGCATCATTCGCCATATCTAAATCTCAGACCATACTGCACCTTAAAGACAAAGCACACCACATCACAACAACCACATATTTGGTAAACTAGCATTCATTAAAGTGCAATTTTGAATAACTGCACTTTTTTTATTTTCATCTCGAGATATTGAAAGTCGATCTTTCGGTATTTCAAGATTTCAAAGGGAACCCATCTGAATACATAACACATGAGCTTATAAAGGTGTTATGAAGTGCAGTCATACCTCTCAACCTTTTAACACAAAAAATTTAGACAAAGCCAAAAATAATGGGAGGACAAAGCCCCAAAGAACAGGTGCAGATTTTAAATATTATAAACTTAGAAAGATACTCAAATAAAAGGGCTTGTCTTTCTATGCATTTTCTGAAGGATAGGAAGTCTGAAACACAAAGGCCTGTTAAGGTTTAGTGAATTCAGTCCTTACTAATTTGCCACAAGAATCCAGGAAAAAAACACAAATTTTATGAGGAACAGATAATTTCAGGCAAAAAATCTGGACATTCTGCAAAAATGTGGACAGTTGAGAGCTAAGAGAAAGTCAACAGTTATGTGGCAGTGGTCTCATATTGTATTAATATAAACAAATTCAGGGAAGAAATTACTATTTTTCTCCAAGCTATATTCACAGATACCTTTATTTTAACCAAATCTTTAGTCCTCTTAAATGTTAATGATACTATTGGAATGGATAAAAAAGATCTATAAGTCTTCACAAGAACCTACTCTAGAAGAATTCTTGAGATTGATGGAAGAAACAGCGACATTAGAAATCAAGGTGAAGGAATCGAGGATTTCACCTAAAACACGGACAAACAATCCTTGGGGAAAAAAATTAACTCTTATTGAGACATTAAAAATGAACCCTAAATAATTATTGTGTAACTTTATACTTTATTAATTGAATATTATACATTTTTGTTACTAATTTTATATATTTTATTATGTTTTTTCCCTCCTTGGTTCAGGTCAATTGTACATAGTGTATATAAAGGTTTATAATACATGTTTATTGATGATTGTATTGTTAAACATTATATTATTTGGAAAATAAAAAAATATTTGAAAAAAAAAAGTTCTCTGTCACTGAGATGTCTCAGCTGCCTGTATTCGCATGCATCTGACATAGTATAAAACAATAACTGAGCAATAATTTCTCTTGGCCTGAGCTTTTGTATATCATATGCTATCATTGCTGTAAGCCTCAGCATTCTTGTATGAACCAGCTACAAAGAAATGGTTGTGAGGTATCAGGATGAAAGGGTTTGCAGATGTTCAGCTCTATGGTTGATTTTTATCCAGAATGTTCTTGATATACTTTTGCTTTAGCTGACATTTTCTTTTCAGACAATAAGAGATTTTGTTTCTGCTAGGCTTTTTAATGCTAGGTGCAGTCATTATACACTGCAAGATCAACAGATTTATTTTCATATTGCATCCTGTGACAGAGGAATTCATAACAAAAAAGCAAGTGGAGAAGTCATTCACTTAAGAGACTTTAGGGATTTTATCTACTATATCTGAAAAATTATTTTGCTGCAGCTCCATCATTTGCAGATATTAAATGTTTAAAGACTTATTAGCTTTAGTGAATTTGAAAATGTTTACTTGTAATGATCTTTTGGAGTTTGGTGGAGATTCATATTTAGATTTCAGTAGGGTCAGATAAAAATAAATACATAAATAAAATAAGGATGTTGACCTGAATCAAACAGTTATCAGATAACATTAACCTGGGAGAGGAAGGGTGGTGGAGGAGTCAGTCAGAAAAGGGATATTAGAAGGCTTAGTGGTCAAGATGACACAAAGCATTTTAGTAACACTCTGCAAATGTAAGGTGCTATAGCTGGGAAGTGACAATCTAGAACGTATGCATGTACATGTGTGCATACGCCTGTGCATGTGACATTACAGTTACCGAATATAACAGTAACACGATAATTAGCAGAACTCATTATGTCAACCAAGAAGCAGCATGCACACACATTCAGAGACACTTTAAATTATGATCACAGAAAAGCCATATTGTAAAAATGCAACTAGAACTTATCAAGGAGTTTAGTATCTCATTCAATATCTCAACAAACTGTAAGACATAATTGTCTAATGATCAGGTATATGAAAATAAAATGTATTAAATATTCAGAGGATATAGTGTATGACTGAAAACTGTTTTATAACTATACATTACCAACAGAGCAAGAATTACAGGAAAACACATTAAAGTAAAATTTATGCAGGCCAGAGTCTTGTATTTTGGATACAAACATGCACTGTTCTTGTAATCTAAACAAAGAAAGTAGTGCAATATGCAGATTAATTTACTGCAGAATGCAAAAATACAATTATACTACTGGCAAAATGCTATATGTAATTCACAAATGAAACAATTGCATTCATGCTAGCACTGTAGCCATGGCACCATACAAGACAGACTGTCAACAATTGTCACAATCAGTAAAAAGAACATGAGGTCATGCTTGTTTGAAAAGGTCACCAAAGCAATGGATGAAGGTAAAATGGACAAGACCACATCCTGAGCCTAGCTAAAGCTTTGACACAATTCCCCTCTCAGCCATAGTAAAAAGCTAAATAAACTGAGAATAAAGCCCTATGTCACCCATTAGATTAGCAAGTGGCTCACAGGTAGTACACATGAAATCAAAATAGTGGAAGTTACCTCCACAAAGAGAGCAGTCACCAGTGGAGGCCATCAGGGATCAGTGCTGGTAACTCTCCTCTTGGTATCTACTTTTCTGAAGTAAAAGCCAATACCAAAGGGCTCCAGCTGACTAACTTTGCAAATGACTGCAAGCTAAGAGCAGTCATTGAATCCCCAAATGACTTAGCCATCCTGAAGAAAGGTTTGTTTCAAATAAATAACTGGTGCCAAAATCATAGAATGAAACTAAATGACAAAAAATGCATTATCATATCATCTGAGAAATACTCTACCCTGGGGAACTACCACATTGACAATACACCCCTAAGAGTTGACCCAATTGTTTTGGATTTGGGAACATTGACCTAACTTTCAACCAACACGTGTTAATTTTTGTAAGAAAGTCCTTCTATACTGCACAGCTTATAAACAAAGGGATGGTGTTTAGATCTAACGGTGTCATTGTCATCCTTTACCTAGCCATCATTACACCTGTCATTGACTATAATGCTCCTTCTGGCTTGAATCTGTCCAGACACATGCAACAACTGGAATGCCCACAGTTTGTAGGAGCAGGTCTACCTCACACTGAATACTTCTTCTCTGAAACGGTCACACCATCTACATAAAACAAATTTCATTCCTGTCCATATTCATCTCATCTTGGATCTATGGATGGGAAACAAAAAAGTTGCTGCAGGATTACCTTGTATACTACTAATATATGGAGACAGCTCTTAAATTGTTTTATCCCAAGCATAGATATCCTCAGATTATCTATGACACGATCCCAGTTATATTTTCTAGGGGTGATATATAATATCAACTATAGATGATTATGGCCAATCGAACAGCAAATGGGATACAATAATTCAAGCACCGATGGGGAAATTGGCTAGGTTTAAGATGGCCCACTATGGCAGCTTGCCTGCTACTTACCTATAAACCTGTAAACTTATGATAATGAAGCAGCCAATTCACACAGTTCATGTAGTTAAACTAATTGTTTTAGTAGGAGTTGTGCCCGTGTGCACCTTTTATTGTGTGCCCCACCACTAAATTCAAAACAAACATACAGTAATTCTCAAGTACACTAATAAAGAAAAAATCTTGGGTTTCGGCAGAAAAGCATGTTTTCCTCCCTCTGAAGTTCTGCAAACTCAGAGCTAGTAAATTCAGAGTATGGCGGTAGTTTATACATGCGTCTTATGGCAGCAGTTTTGTATATTGAGATGCTC
This sequence comes from Protopterus annectens, assembly GCF_019279795.1. Classification (NCBI taxonomy): domain Eukaryota; kingdom Metazoa; phylum Chordata; order Ceratodontiformes; family Protopteridae; genus Protopterus; species Protopterus annectens. Next base: position 79,832,302 of record NC_056735.1, read on the forward strand.
CTACTTTGGCTGAAACTAGCAACAAGTTAATTTATGTAATCTGTTTTATATACTTAAAATAGGATGAATGTTTATTGTTGTTTATGTTATTATGAGTCTTGATAATATGAGGGTTGGTAATTCAAGAGGCTCTCCAAAGTTACAGTCAACTAATCAGCAAAGAGCTCTTCACAGTGAAGCAGAAGCAGCAGTTGCCAATGTTACGCTGCATCGTATAAATGGGGGGATACATCCTAGGATCATGGTAGGAACCTTATGTCAGCATGGGGTACTACATTTGTACTACTGTGTCTAGTTTTGGGAAATGCATAGGGAAAGAGACATTAGGCTGATAGGAGGATACGATAGTAAAATGCATTATTAGGAACAGAGACGATGAGTAGATTGAAGTAAGTATGTGATTGTTTGTAGAATGATGCCGCTCTGATATCAAAATCAACAAGCCACGTTTGTCTGTAAGAATTCATCAAACTTTCCTAGATAATTCATAGTTTTTATACTGGTTCTAGATTTGATTCCTTTTTGTAAGTGTTTTAGATTTGTGCTGGATCAGGTGTGTTCGTTTTTGGACACATTTATTACCTTCCTTAAACGTGCTATATGGTGTGAGCAACTACTGGTTAACAAGACACTCGAACAAAACAGTTAATTGAATCAGAAAACTTCTAAGATGGGACAAAGAGCACACTAACCCCAAGAAGATCCCATGTTCCCCTAATGAACATAACCTGGTAAAACTTTTGAACAAATTGGGATATGTTATAGTTGTATCAGGACCTGTATTTAAAACAATGAACGTATTTAGTACAAAAGATAAACTGAATTGTGACATATTAAGTCAAACAGCAGCCAATCATTATGCTCCCGTTATCATAACCACTAAGACAACAAAGGTGCTTCTGTAGTTATTTTATATTGGACTTGAGCATGTCTGCTGCACAGATGGTAGTCAATGTATGGTTGCCTGTTGACGTAGCAAGGCTGTTCTGCTTTCTCACATTGAGTCTGACAGGTTCAAAAGACAATATATAATCCAGAATACAGTCTTCACTTCAGATACCACCATACCCTGCTCTGCCTTTGTCTTTCAGCACTATTACACAACATTACACTATTACACAACATTACACTATTACACAACATTACACTATTACACAACATTATACATAAGCATGTTGTCAGAAATGGAAAGGTTGTGACTTGAAACCATATTTCAGTATGTATATGTTGAAAATAGATCTATTACCACCTGTATCATGATGTTCCATAACAATATAAAAATATCTATGAATGAAACATTGTACTGTGGTGTTATTTATATAGATTTAAATCCAGCATTTGACAGGGTTATACACAAAATACTGATGAAAAATTAGAACTAGGTATTGATGTACTCTTGATATGATGGATAGCTGCATGGCATACAAATAGGACATGGCAAGTATCATACAGCAAGTGGACAGACAAAATCCTTGGTTACAGTCAGAGTGTCCCACAGGGCTCTGTCACAGGTGCATACTTGTTTAGGTTGTATCTTTCAGATCTATCTTTTTCATCTGAGGTGTTCTACACTTTGTATGCAGATGACTTGAAATTGGACAAATGTATTACTTATGGGTAGGGCATGTATGCAAAGGAACTTGACCAACTTGTCCATTTGGGCGCAGGAGAATAATATGATGATAAATACATCAAAAACTAAGCATGTGAAATTTGGGAGACATAAAACTGAAAGGTGGATTTTTAATACAGCACACAGTGATTGAAACTGTAGATTCATTAAAGGGCCTGGGTACATTGGTAGATTCAGCTATGAGTGTTTTTAATCATGTAAACCAATTGGTTAATGGTAGTTATAGAACTGTAGGTTGTATAAAATGATGTATAAAGTCTAGGAAATCAGAAATTATGAAGTCATTGTTTGTTAATTACATTAGACCCAAACTTGAATATGGAATAGCAATATGGAAACCTTATAGGAAAACAAGCATAAATAAACTGGAAAGAGTACATTGGGTGGTGCAGTGGTTAAAGTTGTCACCTCACAGCAAGAGGTTCTCCGGTTTGATTCTCGGTTGGGGTGCCTTCTGTGTGGAGTTTGCATGTTCTCACTGTGTTCACGTGGGTTTCCTCCGGGTACTCCGGTTTCCTCCCACATTCCAAAGACATGCATCTGGAGCATTTCTCCCCGGGCCTCTGCTGAAAACAGGCTCTGTGGAACCTAGTTGGACTTTCCCAGTCAACAAATGATAAATAAATACATAAATAAATAAATAAATATACCAAGGGCATCCATGGATGTAAAAATGTAAGTTATTATGAAAGACTAAAATATCTGAACTTGTACAGTGTCTCCCATAGATATCTAAGAGGAGATTTTATTCAGGTATATAGGGCATTTAGAGACAACTACCTCTGGGAATGTTTGGGGTTATCAAAATGTAGTAGAGAATCATTAAACAATCTATGTAGAACATTCTATAGGAATAAGAAGTTTACTAATTGGTTATCTGACAGAATAGGTGATGCATGGAACAGACTACCAACCTACATTAAAGCAAGTACTCATTTAGATATTTTTAAGAACAGTCTGGACACTTACTGACTGTGGGAACAACTGTTTGGGTATACTGGCAGGCTGGAAGGGCAATAATGCCCATGCATGAAATATTTGTATCTATGTATTTATGCAACATTAGAACATGGCGTTGGATGCCTCTTATAGACCCCTGGTGCACTAACATCAGGGAAGAAGCAACAGCAACCGACGCCGGACCAAGACTTTGGAATTCAGGCCGACTGTGGGACCGCCTGATGACAGGATAACCCATAGAAGCTTTTAAAATTCTCAAACAACCTGATAACATACTGCACTGAAAAATTTAATTATTCCTTACACCAACCTAAGCTGTCTTCGCTCATCAAATAGGCTACTTGTCCAAACAATCCAATTCTATAACTCAGGGGGTGATACTCTGTTTGCCAACTCCATTGGAAAAATATGGAACTCCCTCCCCTACAACCTCACTCTTACTACCTCCCTAGACCAATTCAAAAAGAGCCTAAAACTCCATTTTAAGTCACACTGGCTTTGCCAATGCTCTAACCCAGATTAGCTCCTCCTCAATTAACCAAGATCATATTTCTCCCCACACTTATCCAAGCTCAATAACTTAAACTCTTATTCTCAAAAGACCTAACCCTATATTTCCTTGATGAATCACCGACCAAAATTGAAAACCCTTAAACCTTTGTTGAAAGGACAACCTAGGGAAGGAACCTGTAACTCCAAACAAGAAGAATGTATAGTAACTACGCTCAAAAGCTATTATTGTCTTTTTAATCTAACATGTTTTATAAAAATTGTAAAAGATCTGTTGTATTTTTTGTTACTGGTATTTCTAGACTGTTTTGTTACACTATATATATTGCACATCTTTCTCCTCAGCTGCATTACTAAATGAAATAATATGTAACTATGTAACATGTATGTAACTTTCTGACAATGTGGAGCTTTTCTCCCCGGGCCTCCGCTGAAAATGGACATGTATCCAGTCGGACCATCTCGGACAACAAATGTAAAATAAATAAATAAAATAAATAATAATTGTTGCTTGCTCTATCTTGAAAGCAGCCAGCTTCTGAATGCCTTTTATTTCTGAGACTTACGATTCCACTGAAAAAATTATGGCCATGAAACTGCATGAACTTTTTCTGAAAATACTAGCTGAGATCTAGTTAATATGACCTCTATATGCAATATTTTTTCTTCTTAATCCACATATTTTGTTCACTAAAATAATTATATGCAGCTCATGTAAATGGTATCATTAAATATTGTAAAAAATGAATACTTTTCTTCTGATTTTATTGCCATGAGGTGAACTTAAGTATAAAGAAACACAATGACACTGAGCCAGATTCCAAAACAGTTGCTCTTAGTGTAAGTCTGCCATGATTCCAAAAGACCTGCTCATAGTGTAAGTGACTTAACTTCAGTGTAAGGTATGTATAAACAGGCTTACCATAGGGACCAAATTCCAAAACACCTGCTCGCAGCCTGCTCTCAGTGAAAGTGACCACTTAAACTGAAAGCAAGTATTCTGGAGTTGGGGGCAGAGTGTAACATGTAAAATTAAGTTATTTAATGTCTCACTTAAACAATGTCCCTGCATTTTGGTATCACTTTGAATGGCACCAGTTGTTAAAAACAAAAACAAATAAAAAATACTAACATCTTGTGTGATGGTAAGTGCATTGGTATACACACGACAAAACATCATCTAACCTTCTGCTCACAAAGGAACTTATAAAACACTAAACTATGATAAATACCAAGTACCACTGTCAGTCTTTCTGGTTTCAAAATGGATAGTTTCTAAAACATAGTAGTGCTGAAGTGGCAAGTGGAAAAGGTGCAAGTGTTTCATTCAGAAAACCTGAGTCTGAGTCCTATAGTTTCTGCAGCATATTATGAAAACCTATGAATAGCACTTTCTCAGAACAGTCCCACAATGCTTTTAAAAATAGGCAGCAGAGTCTAATTCGACAGCACAGTGGTGCAGCAGTTACGTTGACACCTCATAGCAAGAGGTTCTCAGGTTTGATTCTCGGCTGGGGTGCTTTCTGTGCGTAGTCTGCATGCCCTTCCTGTGCTCATGTAGGTTTCCTCCGGGTGCGCCAGTTTCCTCCCATGTTACAAAGACATGTGTCTGGAGCATTTCTCCCTGAGCCTCTTATGAAAATTGGCTTTGTTCCAAGTCAGACTTTCCTGGTAAACAAAAAATAAATACAAACAAATTAGCTGTGTATAAGGCATTAAGTGCAACTGGTCTGGATACTGACTGAATGTTTAGACTGTCTATATATAACAATATTGGTTTTATAGCTGTCTTCCGGGCATCCAGTAAGTTGAATGTTCTTTCAAAGGAAGTGCTCCTTAGTTTTGTAAAAAGTATTTTCATGAGAATATACTAAATCAAGAGACTACATATATGTTTTTTTTATAGCAACTTCACGTACAGCAGAAAACAAAACTCATTGAATACTGCATAATAAACATTACATTCTGAAGATGGGTAAGGAACAAATGTAGGTTCATAGGTAGTTAACAGAGATATGATCCAGGAGATCACTGAGGAGCCTGGCCCAGATTTCCTAGAGCATTGTCTGGTTAAATGGCTGGTTCAGGGGTCATGCAGTAGGCAATAGGAGGCTGAGAGAATTAAACATTGGACTCCAGGAAGCTGTTTGTCAGCAACCCAGAGTTTCAACCTTTAAGGCTAACTGCCAAATTATGTGATTGTAGATAGTGATGCATTTCTCTATACACTTGTTCGTTTTTAATGTATAGTATATTAGAATGCAATTCTGATATAAAATGTTGAATCATACTGAAGTAAAACAGATAAGAAGACCTGCAATCATCCTTTCTAACATACAGGATTCTTTCAGCTGAGAAACGTGAATGGTAAAGTTGATTTCAAGAATCTTGAGGAAAATTAATCTCTTGAGAAAGTAAGATATGTATTTGTATTCACTTTATTTATTATTAAAACAACCAAACATCTCCATTGTAAGGAAACTTTGCTTTTCTTAGACCATAGCATTAAATCAGATTAACTAATACTTTAAAAATGATGCAGGAACAATATGTCTCTTGTTAGCTCAAAATGACACTTGTATATAAAATATATGTAGATAAATGATATTGTATTCCTCTTATGTGTTTTATAGAAACCCCATAAAAGGACTCACAACTGTGAGATAGACATGTATGGTATGTATTTAGCAAATCTAACATCATTGTATCCAAGAACTGTTTAACAAATGATCATGCCAAAAAAAGATGTTCTTGTGTTATGCATGGGCATATACCACAGCCCCTGGGGCTATACCTTTCTTCCATAGATTTATATTTGTTGCTATTTTAACACTTCAGATGTCTGTAACTGGTCAAACATAAAATATCCCACCTTCTGTGTGAAACAGACTCACACTTTATCATGCTGAAAGTAATAACCAAGTTCATCCCAGATTGATCACCTAAGATGTGGTCTACAGGGAAGTTAATACTTAAAATAGACAACCTACTCTGCCCTGGTGGGCAGATGTACTTAAAAATATAGCATGTTATGTTTTATAATAGCACAAGTTTTAAGGAGGTCTGTGGTAACAAATGATTCCTTCCCAGAACACCATATACATTTTTCAGTGTATTTCAGCTATAATACAGTTAGAACTTTTCTTATGCTACAGCCCCATGGAATAGCCACAGTCCAAAAGAAAATGCCCAGTGCTGCAAATTAATAAAGATAAAATTACACTATCATGATAATTCTATAGATTAGTTCATATTTTATGTGATAATTTGTAGTATTTCAGTTTGGGTGAAGATTTGTCCTTAAACACTGTCAGTTCTTTATTCTGTGATAGGACGGTCAATGAATACTATAAAAGGAAAGACAACAGCACAACAGTTTGCTTAGCATGACAAGACTTTGTACCATTGTGTACATTTCTCTGGTATATTAGCACATAAAATTAAACATATGACATGGAAACAAGCTTCATTCTGTAGGCTGTAGTTTGATTCCCTCGATCTGCATCTGCCATCAGTGTGACTGAGCAGTTATTTAATGAAACAGTGATCCTGGATAATCAAAGAAAAGGTAGCAGTCTAGTAGGTTCACCTGCTTAACACATAACTAAATATTTATTTATATATACATAGGTAGACAGTGGTGGGTTTTGAAAGGGGTATGTGCTGCAAATTTAGCAAATTTGTTATAGCATTGTTCAAATTTCAATTTTTGTGAAGCCTGAAGGTTAGTAAGGATGGGAGAACCATAAAGAAGTGTATGGAGGAGATAAGTAGTGACAAGTGTATTTTTATTTACATCAGTGAGAAAGTTTTTGGCTCTGTAAAGCATCCCTAATTGTTATGAGTTTTTCTTATGTAATTTTGTGTATGCAGGTCGAATGTAAGATTAGCATCCACTATCACCACTAATAGTTTCCTATAAGAAGTGACTTCAATGGTTGTATTATCAAGAGAGAGGACTTTAAATTTAGTTTTTTCATGAGAGTGGGATTAGGAGAAAAAGTAGCAGTTTGGTCTTTTTTGGGTTAAGCATGAGTTGTGAGTTATGAAACCATGTTTCAGTGGCTGCTACAGCTTCCTAAGTAATTTTTTGGAGGTGTATAATGTTGTCAGATGTGCAGATGAGAGTGGAATCACCTGCATATTGTTTTAGAGTGGCCTGTTGTATGGAAGTATAGAAAGTGCTGGTGAAAATGTTAAAGAGGAGGGGCCAATGATAGAGCTTTGTGGTACACCAGTGGTGACTGGGAGGTAAGGAGACAGCATAGATTGCCATTTTATTGACTGATAACTATTGGACAGATAGCTTTTGAACAATAGAAGGGTGGGCTGAGAGAGATGTAGTAATGACATATGAAGAAGAGGTTTGTTGTGACAAACTGTGTCTACAGCTTTAGACAGGTCTAGAAATAAGGATGAGACTAGTTTGTCATTATCAGAAGCTTTATTGACAATATCTTTATAGGTTACAAGGACAGTACTAGTACTATGGGAAGGATGGAAGCCATGTTGTATAGGGGATGGAGTTCTTCCAGCAGGAGATAGTCTAGCAATTGTTTTTGAATACATTTTTCAAGTGTTTTGGTGAGGGAAGATAATATTGCTATAGGTCTAAAAGTTATTAATGTCTGTTGAATTTCTTCTTTTGTGCAGAAGGATAATGTGGGACTTTTTACAGACAGAGGAAATGTGGGATTCCTGGATTGACCTATTTGTAAGGAATGAGACAGGTTAAGCAATGCTATTGGCTGCTATTTTTAGGTACTTGCTTGGAAGGTCATTTGTTGAAGAAGAGCATGGTTTAAGTTTGTTTTACAGTAGTTTTATATAGGATGTGGGCACAGGTTTAAAGGTGAAAGTGGATGTGGTGATATGTGGCTGTTGAGCAGGGTTGGGATTAGATGTTGAGGAGTCCTTGGTTAGAGATACTATACTATCTGAAAAATAAGAGTTGAACTGTTTTGCAGTTTTGAGTGGTGAGTTATCAGCAGAGGGTTCTGGGTTGAATGTTTGGCCAGGATGTAAGATTTGTTTAATGGATGTCCAAAAGTGTTTAAGGTTGTGTTTAGTATTATTTTGAAAGTTATTATAGTACTGTGTTTTGTCTTCAGTTATTTGCTTTTTAGTACGATTGTGAAGCATTCTGAAGTTTGTAAGATAATGAGGTGTTTTATATTTTTCCTTTCATGCATTTTTTCTGTCCTGCATTAGCATTCTACTTTTTTTGGAAAGCAAATTGCATTATTTGTTTTCACTCTCTTCCTTCTAGGAGGTGCAAGGCTATTTAGGACACTTAGAAATGTTGTATTGAATTATTTTACAGCATTGTCTAAGAGAAGGATTTTTAGAAAGTTCCAGTTAATAGATGATAGTGTAGTAACCAACATTTCTGGGTTAAACTTGACATTGTACCTGTATACTCATACATGAATAGTAAACAATACAGACAGTGAATAATACTGTTCTAGTGATCTTAAAGGAGATCTCCGCCCAAATATTAACTTTTTCTTTGCAAAAATTGATCTTCCTTCCCTGTAATCCAATATTAAATATAATACGTACAGATACATAATGTTAGAATTCAGTTTGTTTTATGTTTGAACGTATTTCTGTTTGCCTTTCTTTCCTATGTTGTCTCATCATCGATTACATCATGAATGCTAGAAGGGACAAAGTAATTAGGTTAGATCACTTATTCCAGCTACAGGGCCATAAAGAAACAATGGCTCTTAAGGAACATGTATATGTCAATGTTTATCAGTTACAGACTGCCAGCAACAAACCTCAGATAAATAGTGTAGCCTGGAGTGACAGCTTTGAGTCTGAACAAAAGACAGCATGTCAAGCTTAGTTTTGAGATGCAAATGAACAAGAAAATTCCACTCACACATTTGTTTATTTTTTTGTTTCATTACAATCATGGTTGACCTTCGTCAAACTGGCACATTAGGTAAAATGTTCCTTGCCCCTCTGTGTACACCCATGAACAGGACACATTTCACACTAAGTGGAGTCCAGGGCAGAGGTGATTACTAAGCTCATGTCAAAAATCCACTTGGTGTGTAGGGGCCACCAGCCAGTAGAAGTGCTGTAGGTCAGGACATTCTCTAAAGCATTTACCCTTTCTGTTTTTCACAGATGACTGTTAAATTGAGCAAGCGACAACAGGATCTGTTGCTTTCATTCAGACAACCCCACTTAGCAGTTATCGCCACTTATGTGTCCAGCTCAGACCTATGAATGTGATAAAATAGGAAGTCCATGTAATGAATTACACCATTGTTTCACACAGTTGCCACTCATTAAAACAGTGCAAATTGCTTCACCTAATCAAATTAGTCTTGCAAACCAAAAACAATAAGCTAACACCTGCAAGCAGCTGCTCATTTTCCTCTGCAGAAGACAGTTCTAGTAATAATAATAATTCTGTCTATGCATATCAGGTTTCCAGTTTGTTAGTCCATCTTACGTCTAATAAAAGTACTCTAGTCCTTCAAAGCCAGATAGTGACTATTTAAACTGAACAAATAAAAGAAGGTTAGTTACTTTCATCCAGCCAAACCCCAAACCCATACCCCCCTATCTAGCAGTTATAGCCACAATGTCTGATGGCTATGTGATATTATTTCACCCCCACAGACCATGAAAACAAATTCCATACTTTAATGTATTCCATTTCAAGCTGTACCACACAACTCATAAGACCAGAAATGTTGTCCAAATACCTGGTTAATCTCTGCCAGCAGTATTGTAAATCCAGATATAACAATTATCTCATGGTGCTGTTCTCCTTGTCCACACTGGCTGCACAAATCACATAGACAGAAAAACTGCCAAAAATATCTCATCACTGTCAGCAGCATTATTGTAAACACAGTATTACAAATGCACACATCTCATCAACGCTGTGTGTGTGTGTGTGTGTGTGTGTGTGTGTGTGTGTGTGTGTGCATATATATATATATATATATATATATATATATACATGCACACACACACACACACACACACACACACACACACACACACACACATTGATACAGTCTATAGGAAATGTCCTCTTCTCCAGACACGGGGGTACATTATTTTACTTGTAAGGATAATGTCATTATATTGTGCAATGACATCAACTGCAAATACACAAAGAAAAGAAAAGGCCACGCTACCTTAAGCAAAGCTAAACAAAGTTATTTTGAAAGTGTAGCTAGGGAGAAAATATGCACAAATGCAAATCTGTCTGGGTGTCCTGGAGTATAGCTCCATGCGTCAGTGTTTTCTTATTCAAAGATCACTGAAGGAGAAACTGCACAGAAAAAGCAACCAGTAGTCCAAATAAACTGCACAGTCCAGGTGAATATGAAGGAATGTACTCTGCTTGTGGGAAATACCAAGTAGTCACACAGGGGACTAATAAAGTAAAATAAACCACAACTGCAGTAAAGCTCTGATAAAAATCCTGTCAGAACAAAAGTTAGAACCAACATTTAATACATATTCTAAACAAAATAAAAAACAGTTAAGCTCTATCATCCCTCATCATTTCAAAGGGCATTTCATCAGAACTGTGTGCAAATTAATTAATTCAGTTTAAATAACCTTGTTAACTTCAAACAATTCAAGTCTTAAAGGTACAGTGGTAACAAAAAAGAATATGTTATACAACTATACAAGCCCTGATAGCATGAGTGAATATTTTCATAAAAACATATATATTTATCCAAATTTTTGGATAAAATCACTAAATATGTATTACAAAAGTAAACCAATGCAAATATATATATATATATATATATATATATATATATATATATATATATATATATATATATATATATATATATATATATATATGTATATACATATATGATTCAATTCTTAGCTGGGGTGCCTTCTGTGCAGAGTCCGTATGTCCTCTCCCTGTGTTCATGTGGCTATCCTCCAGGGGCTCCGCTTTCCTCCCACATTCCAAAGACATGCAGTAGGTGGATTGAACACTCTAAATTGGCATAGGTGTGGGTGTGCATGTGAGTGTGTAGTGCGGCTGAACCACCATGGCAGGACTTGCCACCCAGCAGTCTAAATTTTGGCTGTAGATGATTGTTACTGTTGATGTGACACCTTGACCCCATGTGTAAAACTGGGAAAAGGGGGTTGTGGATGGATGGATGGAATGATGGATGGATATTATAAAAATCTGTTAATTTCAAAGTGTAATACAGCTCTAATATGCATACAAGTCCTGTATGTGGAATTAAGAGTATAGGTAAGCACAGTCTGTAGTCTAATAAGTGCATTTCTATCTGAGCATCACATCACTATGACTTTTTTGAAATCACATTATGTCTACAACTGTCCAAATTAACGCCCCAACTACAAGGTGTCTGGGGTGGGGGTGGGGACTAAGAGCTTGTAAATACAGAATGGAAGTTGCTTGCTACACCCCTGGTGGAATAACTATAGCATATATATTAGATAGTAAACAAAATATTAACAAAGACAAGCCCCCAGATTCTCAAAAGCTTGCATGGCATGCAAGATCAGTGCAGGAGCTCAAGCAGGCAATATGTCTGCCGTGCGATCGAGGAATAGCCAGCAGGGGGCGTGCATGAGAGCTCATGCACTAATCCTGCATGGACAAAACCCTTGTATGTAAATCACCCCATTTGCAGGAGAAATCCATGCAAATGAGGTGAAATTGCGATCCAGGAAGCTTGTGAAGTCCATGCAGGACTAGTGCAATCAGCAGAAATGTACTCGGCTAGTAACCAAGTACATTTCTTCAAAATCCAAAACGGAGCTATGACAGCCCCAAATAAAGGCTGCATATCATGTAGTAAGCATGCCAAGGGCCATGTATAAGGCCACTGGCATTGCAAACAGTCCAAAAATTTAAAAAATCAACTTTAAATTCTCATTAGCTGATCTTGGCTGTTTAAGCATAGGGTAGCTGCGTGCAAATGGGATCAGGGGAAAATAACAAAATGAGCCTAAAGTAAGCATTCTAACTAAAATCACTAGTCTGCCATGCAAGTCAATGGCAGGCAGAAGACAACCTGGCCAGTGAGTAGTGGTTGCTAAGGGGGGAGGCTCAGTGTGAGACATGTAACTATGCATTAGCAGGCAATCCTATGCAAATGAGGGGAATGACAGTGAATCCCAGTTTTCCACAGGATGTGAGGCAGGTCCCAACAGTGTAAGAGTATGAATAGCTGGGTGCAAGCCTATGAGGTAGGTGACATCATGGGGGGTGTGTCAGGCATACTGTAAGTGGATTGGAGCCCTGTGGCTCAGTATTGCTCCTAGTTTAGCACACCTCAGCTAGGGGGTGTGTCTAAACCTGCCTTAGCTTTACAATGCCTAAGTGGGTGTGCGCATTACGCACTGGATCATACAGGAAGAAAAAAGGTTAAACCAGGAAATAACAGCAGTGTGCATATAAGAGCACTCTGTTTGCATGGTGTACACATGAGCTTAAACAGAAAGGCAATGGGAAGGGAAAACAGCAGTAGGAAGGTAATCAAGGAGTACTAGCTTATCTGGCATATGAAATGTATCAGAACTGGCCAATTACACAGGCAGCATACCAGCCCAGCCCAGAACACTACTATAAACTATGCAAACACCTACCCCTCCGGTTTATCCCACACTCTATACCACCGGTGTAAACAAGTGGGAAACTTTTAACACTCACAACTGCAAAATGTAAGGGGCTGCAATAGCTACCATACAACAACTTATGGAAGAGGCTGAGGGTGGTGAGGATGTGAATGCTGCCAAGCAACCCACAGTGAGGAGATGGAGAAGAGTGTACAGACCTAGGGTAACCTACCAAGGGCTACATGAGCTGGAGATAGTGGAGCGCTATAGGGTGGACAGGGACCTCCTACAGCAAATTGTTGAGCTGAGCCGGCCACGCCTCACACACACAACTAACAGAGGGGAACCCATCCCAGTTGATACAAAGGTATGTGTAGGCCTAAGAATACTAGCTACAGGTACCTTCCAAAGGCCAACTGGGGATATGATGGGGATCTCACAGGCATCAGCATCCAAGGTACTCCACCAGTTCCTGGATGTCATGTCAGCACATGTCGGTAAGCACATATATTTCCCCAACACCCATGAGGCGTTGGCCAGCAATATGCAACTATTCCACCAAAGAGGAGAATACCCTGAGGTAGTGGGTGCTATAGACTGCACCCACATATGCATCAAAGCACCATCCAGTGAGTGGGGTAGGGTCTACATCAACCACAAAGGCTTCCCCTCTATCAACTTCCAGGTCATGTGCAATGCTCAGGGCATAATAATGAACGTATGTGCTGGCTGCCCTGGAAGCTATCACGATTCCCACATCAAACATCTAACGCAGCTGTACCAGAGATTTGCCAGTGGGGACATCCTACACGGTCACCTAGTGGCGGATGCTGGATATGCACTGGAGCCATGGCTGAGGCCACCCATTAGAAATGTACACACATCTGAACAAGAATGAGGCACATGCACAAACAAGAATCATAATAGAGCATGTGTTTGGGATGCTCAAGTCACGGTTCCGGTGCCTGGACACATCCAGTGGAGCCTTGCAGTACTCACCAGCTACATGTACCCAAATTGTCCTTGTATGTGCCATGCTACACAATATGATCTTGCGGAAACAACTGCAGCAGGAACAGCAAGGGGGTAGGGCCACACAGGCCCCCACCATTGCCAAGGCCTGCATGGGCACAGAGTGACTCAGAGGAGGAACAACCTGAGCCTGCCCCAGTAGGCAGAAAGATGCATGTCCAGTATGCCCTGGCCTTGGCAAAGAGGCAAAGCATAGCACATACACTGACACAGGAGGGACCCAGGAAATAACACCTATCTCTCTCTCTGACTCTCACGTACAGTAAAAGGGATGCCAAACATTACAATACATGTGCCTAACCATGTGTAGGGAGTGTACTATGTGCATCCAACATAGGCAGCCCTGCAGCACCACCCTCAATACTGGGACACTCACAAGGTAAGTGACTCACACAAGCCAGTTGGGGGGTACATACCCAACAACAGTCACAGCCAGCAGGACAGGTGTAGACAAACACAAACAAATGCTGTGCTATGGTTTCTGAATGAGGCCTATGGGCAACCCCCTCCAGCCCTACACAGACTGACTACAGTAGGCCAGGCAGTAGGATGTGAGTTGTGAAGGCTAGGAAGTCAGACACTAATTTGTAGGTAATTATAAGCTATGATCTGTAGTACACTGGTATGCCCCTAGCCAGCAGGATAGGTAAGACTACAGACTGAAATGGAGTACCTGACATACCAGTACAGTCCTAGCAAATGTGTACAAGTGTCAGGTGTGCCCCCCCATCCTATGTAGACATATAATAACAGACAGTTGTGCCCCCCAATCCTGTGTAGAAATGTAGAAATAGTCATGTGTGCCCCCCGCTATGCAGAAATGTAGTAACAGTCAATGCCAAATGATTGATGGATACCCTGCAGAGACAGCATGCTACCTGTCGGTGTGCAACACAAATGTCAGCACTGCAGTACAAACTACCTGGACTTGACCCACACATGCAATACAGATGGCCATACTGGGCATGCTCATACACTTAGAGAAATGAAGGCAATGTAAGGCAAAAACATACTAAAAGGATATACTGGCATGCTCACACACTTAAACACATGAAGGCCATTTCTGCAAACACCAGTGGACCAGACATATCTGGCAGTTGCAGTTGTTAGTGCAGACACTCGTCAGTATGCACCACTCATGCCTTGCACACACAGTGGATAGGAATACAGACATATATGTACGGACAACACACTATAATAAGCCAAAGGTAGATGGACATAGATGTGTGGAAGAGGGTGACTGCGACAAGGAGCAATCCAGGCCTGTCCCACCCAGCACATAGCCAAAGGGCACCAAACACATGAGGTGCAGATGTCACTCACTGCAGTTACTAGCCACCAGTATCTGTCAACATTACAGATCATGTGGTGCATGTGCCAGCTGTGCAACATGACTGTACAATGAAGTAATCATCTTGCAACTGTATACATGTACCTGTGAAATATGACCCTGTGTGTGTTCGCATGTGGCATGTCACCCCTGCATGAATGGGTAATGCACCATGCACACACACTGCCCTCCCCATAGCCCTACTATGACAAGCCTGCTGAGGTCTTCCAATGTGAAATACACCTTTGGGAGAGTTGCACCTAGTAATCTCTGTGGTACATCCCATAACTGCGTACTGCTGCAGTGTGATAAGCTAGTTAGGTAGGACTTTGAATCTCGGACTTGGTAACTCTGTGTGTGTGTGTGTGTGTGTGTGTGTGTGTGTGTGTGTGTGTGTGTGTGTGTGTGTGTGTGTGTGTGTGTGTGTGTGTGTGTGTGTATGTGTCTGACTGTGTAGAGAGCAATGCTTTTAAGGGTAGTTACATTCCCAACAATTTAAGTGCACAACTTAGGCAAGGCTGCTGATGTCAACCACCTAGAAATACACCTCTGGAAAGATTGTAGGCCAATAATCTCTATAGTACTTTATGTAATTACATACTGCTGTTGTGTGATAAAGTAGTTAGATAGGTGTTCTAATCCCAGACATGGCAACTATGTGTGTGTGTGTGTCTTCCTGTCTGTGTAGAGAGCAATGCTTTTTAGGCTAATCACATTCCCTACAATTCAAATGCTCTACCTTTGCAAGGCTGGTGATGTCAT
This sequence comes from Protopterus annectens, assembly GCF_019279795.1. Classification (NCBI taxonomy): domain Eukaryota; kingdom Metazoa; phylum Chordata; order Ceratodontiformes; family Protopteridae; genus Protopterus; species Protopterus annectens. Next base: position 79,848,126 of record NC_056735.1, read on the forward strand.
CAACCTAGTAATACACCTCTGGATACCTGCAGCCCAGTAATCTCCATAGCGTGCCCTGTAACTGTATACTGCTGTAGTGTGATAAACTACCTTAGGCAGGAGTTCTATCCCCAGACATGGCAACTGTGTGTGTGTGTGTGTCTGTCTGTGTAGAGAGCAATGATTTTTAGGCTAGCCACACTCCACACAATTCAAATGCTCATCCTTTGCAAGGTGGCTGATGTCATCAACCTAGTAATATACCTCTGGGAAGCTGTAGCCCAATAATCTCCGTAGCTCGTCCTGTAACTGTGTACCACTGTAGTGTGATAAATTAGTTAGGTAGGAGTTCTATCCCCAGACATGGCAACTGTGGGCGTCTGTCTGTGTAGAGAACAATGCTTTTTAGACTAGCCACACTCCCTACAATTCAAATGCTCATTCTTTGCAAGGCAGATGATGTCATCCACCTAGTAATACACCTCTGGGAAGCTATAGCCCATGCTACATTACACAATACTTTAAAAATGAGGACAAATAGTTCTTTCTCTCTTTCAGTGGTTTTTATTAACTACAGTACACACATGTGGGAGCCTCATGGAAAGTACCAGGGAGACTCCCAGAACAAAGGAATAAACAAGCTTATATACTGGTGATATTGCTGACAATACAAAAATATAAAAATGAACCAATTAGATTATTATGAAGGGCAATTAACCAATCAAAGGTTTACCCATAAACATAATACAATTCACATCATCATATATCTGGGCAGAGAAAGAAAATCAGATGTACTTCCATAAAAGGCACATTTCCTGTTTTCAGGCAGACTCTTGTTTTTCAGTACTTTCTCGTTGCTCAGAGTTCATTCAAAGTTCACAGTACACAGTACATTTTAATACATAAAAACTGTCACATAATCAATTCCCCCAAACACATGCTTTGGCTGTTCATATTCTACAATCCCCCATTTGATGCTGTGTAAGCATCACCATTTAACCTATCATACATTTGTCACAAATCTAGCATAACCATGCTACTGGTCTTTTCATTATTAGAAAACATTGTCATTTCCTCATCTACATTCATAGCTGCAGGCATATAAAACTTAGGCACTTTCTTCACAGTTTTTGAAGCCATTAATTTCAAGATCAGTGCTTTGATTAAGAATAAGACAAGAAAAGTAGAACCAGGAAGAGCCCCTTCCAGCGTGGTTGAAGTGCTGTTTTTCGAGAGAATGACTTGACGTACACCCAATCTCCTGGTTGTAGTGCCGAGGACAGGAAAGGATCAGGAATATGTTGAGCCTTTGCTACCAGGCGATGATGAAACTGTAAAAAAGAAACAAGAGAAGTGCAATACCTAAGAATATCATGATCAAATGCATCATACTCAGAAAAGGGTGGTGGTGGAGACATGGGCATACGCATAGGGCGGTCCATGAGGATATCATGAGGAGAAAGACCTTTAGTAGGATGTACTTGCACTCTCATAGAGAGTAGGGCTAAAGGTAGGGCCTGTATCCAAGTTAGGCCCGTTTCAGTAGTAATTTTTGCCAGTCTGGTTTTCAGAGTCTGATTCATGCGCTCACTAATACCTGATGCCTGTGGTCTATATGGTCAATGAAATTTTAGAGTGATGCTTTACATTTTACACAGTGAATCAATTAACTGAGCAGTAAAATGTGTTCCACGGTCTGAATATATTTGACAGGGAACACCAAAATGAGGTATCAATTCATAACAAAGTTTCTTAGCAACTGAAATAGCATCACTTTTTACACATGGGTAGGCTTTTAACCACCCAGAAAAAACATCAACAACAGTTAGAACATATTTGAAACGAGCACAAGGCGAAGTTCAATAAAATCCCATTGCAAAGTACAAAATTTTCCCAATGGTTTTGGCAGTAGTTGTGCGGGAGCCATAGTGCCTTTTGAAATGTTATACTGTAAACAAATGGAGCACATGCTCAAAAAATGCTGTACAGAAGCAGAAAGTCCAGGGGCAAACCAATCCTTTTGGATTTGTTTTATTCACGCTTGTACCCCAACATGAGCTGGCGAGTGATATGCTTTAATAAGAGAATTTAACATGGACATTGGGCAGACCAGTCTGCCATCCAGATGTTGCCAAATGAAATCAGAGCATTTAAAACAACCTTGAGCCAGCCATGTTCTCCTTTCTGATTCTAGAGCTTCATCCTGTAAAGCTTTTAACACTGTGGTATCAAAAGTAACCATTGGTTGCAAAGGCTGCAAAAAATGTCCCTGAACAGTTTGTGAGAGAGCAGCCTGTTTAGCAGCCCAGTCAGCTAAATTATTGCCCTTAGTTTCAAAAGAGTCATTAGATTGATGGGCTGCACATTTAACAACAGCAAGTTCAGATGGTAACAACAAATCTTGTAGCAAGTTATTGATATAAAAATGTTTTTTAACGGGTGCCCCGGAAGAAGTTAAAAACCCTTGTTCCTTCCATAGTATACCAAAATCATGAACAACACCAGGGGCATAACGGGAGTCAGTATATATAGTAACAGACTTGTCCTTAGCTATTTTGCATGCATTTGATAATGCCACTAGTTCCGCAGACTGCGCGGAAGTGCCTGGGGGTAATCGTGCTGACCTTAAAACTTCAGTCGGAGTACAGACTGACCAAGCTGATTGGAATTCTCCGGAGTTTGTTCATAAGCAGGATCCATCAACAAAAAGAACCAAATCTGGATTTTGCAAAGGAGTGTCATACAAGTGTAACCTAGGAGAAAGAACAGAGTTAACTATAAGCACACAATCATGTGGTTCGCCCTCATCCGATGTTGATATTAAAGATGCAGGGTTCAGTGGTGGGCAGTGTATGACTTGCAGGGCAGGGTTATTTATTAAACTTAATTCATACTTAGTAAGACGTGCATTTGAAAGATACTGTGTTTTTGTTTTCAAAAGTAACGCTTGAACTGCATGTGGGACTGCTAATATAGTATCATGTCCCAGGGTTAGTGGAGCCCCCATGTCAACCAAGACAGCAGCGGCTGCCACAGCCTGTAAGCAAGCTGGGTAACCAGAGGCAACCGGATCTAGCTGAGTGCTGTAGTAAGCAATAGGCCGGTAGCCTCCAGTGCGTTACTGGGCTAGGAGACCCAAGGCAATCTTGTTTCGCTCACAGCAAAAGAAAACAAAAGGTTTGGAATAATCTGGCAACCCTAAGGCAAGAGAATTTACCAAGGCTGTCTTGATAGCTTGAAAAGCCTCGTTGTGTTGTGATGTCCAGGGTAAAGGTTCCGTAATGTCCTTTTTTAGGAGTTGTAACAAGGGGACTGAAATTTCTGAAAAATTAGGCACCCATTGTCTGCAGTATCCTGCTAGGCCAAGGAATCCTCGAAGCTGCCTCTAAGTTACAGGGCATGGGGAATTTTGAATAGAAGTTATACGATTTGGGAGTATTTGACGAGAACCCATTGTAATAATATGTCCCAAAAACTCACTTTTTCCTGACAGAATTGTAATTTCGATCTATTTACTTTAAACCCTCGTGTAGCCAAAAAGTTTAGCACTAGAAGGGAATCTTCCCTACATGAGTTACTGTCTGGCAAAGCTATAAGAATATCGTCCACATATTGGACTAGAACTGAATGTGATGGTAGTTGTAGATCCTGTAACTGTCCATGCATCTCTCTAGAAAATAAGGTTGGGGATTCTACATATCCTTGGGGCAATCAAGTCCAAGTATACTGCTGGCCTTTGTAGGTAAATGCAAACAAATACTGACTATCGGGATGTACTGGAATAGAAAAAAAAGCTGATGAAATATCTATTACCGTAAAACATTTTGCAGTAGGTGGGATACAGCCCAAAATACTAGCTGGGTTTGGTACAATCGGGAAAACAGGCAAAACAGCTTTATTAAATTCCCGCAAGTCTTGCACAAATCTGTAAGCTTGTTTGCCAGGTTTCTTCACCGGTAATATTGGAGTGTTACATGGGCTTGTGGTGGGTACTATGATCCCTTGCTTTTCTAATGCAGAAATAACAGGGGCAATACCAGATATAGCCTCAGCTGTCAAAGAGTACTGTGGTACTCGCGATAACTTTGCACCTGGTTTTAGGGTTATTTTTACAGGAGTAGCTGAGGTCATAAACCCTACATCATTGTCATGAGTAGTCCACATGTGGGAGGGTAGGGAATGTAAATACTCGTATCTGTCAGAATTTGGCTGGATTACACATCGTCTGTAAAATGACGGAGTCATCTAAAGCTGACAGGGTACTATCCTGTTGGTCTGAAGGTACTTGGAGATAAACTCCATCAGCTGTGCAAAAAATGGTGGCCCCCATTTTGCAAAGCAAGTCTCTTCCTAATAGATTTAAAGGTGCTGAGGGTCCTACTAAGAATGTGTGGTTATCCTGCAGAGGTCCCAAAGTTACTGGGACTGGAACAGTTTCGGAATACTCAATAGGTATACCAGAGACACCCACCCATCTAGTTATTTTGTCGGAGAGGGGAACATTTTTGGGTGCTTTTACAGCTAGCATGGATTTAGTTGCTCCGGTATCAATTAAAAATGGATAGGGTTTGTTTTTAACCAGTAACATAACATGTGGTCCATCCTGATCCACAGGAATAAAAGGACACAATTGCTGTTGTTTCTGTTCAGGGAACATTCATTGTGGTTGCTGTCGATTTGACGGCGTCCAGATAGAATTCCACTGTTGTGATGTATCAGTGTATGGTGCAGGTTGCTCAGCCAAATATGGACACTCACTTTTCCAATGGCCTGCTTGGCCACAGTTGAAACACGCAGTCTGATTACTAGAATTCTGGGGTGGAGCCAACTGTGTTCCCTGCCAGTTTTGTCTATTCTGATTTCCTGCTCCTTGGCGTCCACCCCTCCCTCTCCCTCGTCCTCTACCCCGCTGACCAAAAGCGCTACACATTTAGATTTGTACTTTTAGTAATTTCTCCTGTCTGCGGTGGTGGTGCTGCGGTAGCGTTGTCGCCCCCAGTACACAGTTAGCGTTGCGCCGTTCTCAGTTAAAGCGGCGTCTACTGTGTGGCGCATGCGTGAATGGGGCGTCTTGCGGTTTTGGTTTAGCGTTAGGCCGGCAAGCCATGTAGCGGACGGAGTTCGCTGTGGCGAATTAACGGAAAAAAAAGAAAAAGACGCAAAGGCGACGCACAGTAATTTCTCCTGTAAATCCTTCTTTTCTTTGGCTAAATGGTCAGACAGGTATTGTACCTGCTGGACTAAGTCATGTAGGCCCAAACTGGGCCAGTTTCAACATACTTCCTTTAGCTTCTCCCTCACCTGAGGGTGTAACCCATCTACAAAGGCAGCTGACAGCCCGCTTTGTGCTGGTCCTTTGGTGGGCTCTGGGTACCTGGAATATGCCTCAAAGGCTTCAGTGAGGCGATTTAAGTATTCGTCTATAGGCTCATCCTCTTTCTGTATGACTGATTTAATTTTCGACCAATTGGAGGTAGGTGGCACTATTACAGTGATAGCATCAACTATGTGTTGCCTAACCGCTTTAAATCCATTTTCCCCTTGTGTGTTGTGCTTCGGTATTGGGGTAGGAACATTAGCATGATCCCAGATACATTTCATCAGATCAGCTGGGACAGCGTATTGGAGGACAGCTCTAACCTCTTCTATGGTAGGATTTTGCAAACAGATATGTCCTGTCAATACACGTTGAAACTTCGCTGGGTTATTAGAAATAGGCGTAAGTGATTTAGTGATCACTTGAAAATCAACTGCTGACCACGCCCTAGGTACCACCACAGTAGCCGGTTGTCCTACATCTCTAGCATGTGCTGGGTTTGGGACTTCTCTCAATGGGAATACTCCCTCTTCATCTGATGGGCTAGTGCCCGATTCAGAGTCAGAATCTGAATTAGATTTGTCCGGACCACTGTAGCGTTATTGTCTTAAATCACAATTGGACATTGTTTGTAATATTTACCCTTGTGTTAATATATGACTTTTTTATTGTGATATTTTTTCGGCTGGCTAAACCTAGGGTCAAAAAGCATTTGTGCTTTTCTTTTCTGCTGCTTTTTTGTTTTTGAATGGGTTGGTCTAGTTGACAGTTTACCTGTATATGTTTGGTCAGGTTGTTCTATAAGCGGCCTGCTAGGCTGACCTCCCATTGCCTGATTTCCACTTCCAGAGTCAGGTGCGGTCTGCTCTTCTCCCCGCCGGCCTTCACCCTCTGTTGTGGAGCTCACTGCTCCGTCTTGAACCTGTGAAGGCTGATATAGCGGTGGAGGAGCCGTAGGGGGTGGAGGGGAACCAGGGGTTATCATCTTCAGATGATTCAGTTATTTGTAATTTACTTAATTCTTGTACAGGATATGATCCCTTAAAGGGCGTTTCCTTTAAGCATTTACCATTTGCTACATCTAGATTACTCGCAGTATGTCGCAGTTCCTTTATCTGCTCTTTTAGTTTCTTTTGATTGTCCTTAAGACTACTGATGACTGAGTCCTTCTCCCTTTCTTTAGCTTCACACATCCAATCATTAAAAGCTGCCCAGCACAACCCTTGCATTCTTCCTTTCTTTTTTAATTTCTTTTGTAAATTAGTCAATATATCTTTATTAAAACTACCATTTTCGGGAAAAGCAAGGTCACCGTCATTTTTAGTAAGGGCGATCCACTGATTTAAAAACATGCAACTGTCCCGGGACACATGATAAAACATATAACCAGCTGGTGTACCTCCGTTATTTTTCCCGCACTCGCTCCCATTTTCACTCATTAAGCTATACTTGTTTAACACAGGTTTAGCTAAGGCGTTATATAAACATCTTGTTACCCCACTATCATTCCTTCTTTCATACGTATGTCGCCAGTATTTCCGTATTAACCCACACTCATACTGTACATTTAATAGCAGAAAAGAAATGCATGCCACTTACCTCAAAACAACTGAATGAGAGAAATCATATCTTTTCCTGCATAAATAAAAAAAAAAATTCAAATCTTTAAGGCAGGCAAATACAGAGAAATGAAAGAAACACTGCAGAAACAGAAAAGTCTGTTATGGGCCCTTTCATTAGCAGTATTTTGTCCACTTCCTGATTGCTGCAGCTTGTTCTCAATTCAGATCCAAGTAAACAGCACGAATTGTTATGTTACACAATACTTTAAAAATGAGGACAAATAGTTCTTTCTCTCTTTCAGTGTTTTTTATTAACTACAGTACACACATGTGGGAGCCTCATGGAAAGTACCCAGGAGACTCCCAGAACAAAGGAATAAACAAGCTTATATACTGGTGATATTGCTAACAATACAAAAATATAAAAATGAACCAATTAGATTATTATGAAGGCAATTAACCAATCAAAGGTTTACCCATAAACATAAGACAAGTCACATCATCATATCTCTGGGCAGAGAAAGAAAATCGGATGTACTTCCATAAAAGGCACATTTCTGGCTTTCAGGCAGACTCTTGTTTTTCAGTACTTTCTCATTGCTCAGAGTTCATTCAAAGGTCACAGTACACAGTACATTTTAATACATAAAAACTATCATATACTCAATTCCAAAATGAAAAAAAAAGAGCCAGCACTCCACTCCATGACACAAGCGATGATAGTTTATTCCATATACAAAAACAGCAAAAAAACTAAACCGTGCACCAACATGGTTGTACCGGTTTCTGCAGAGCCTTCCTCAGCAACCAAACTTGATGTAGAAAGTAAAGACAAAACCACACATGCTGTCTACCAACTTATAGAAAATCATTTGGAATGCATGGAGCGCCCTCTAGTGCATCAAATAATAATGCACCGATTCATTAATACATAAATATATAAAAATAAATACAAATATTCAAAATATTATAAATAATATGTTGATATGTGAGAAGAATGTAAAAAACATAAAAAACAAACATGTATAGTAATTACTTCAAAAATGGTCATTCAAACCGGGGGGAAAAGAGCCCCTAGTTTGATGATCCACATTTTCTCTTTATAGGTGAGCCTATCATGTAGAATATGAAGTTGTACATGTCTATCCTTGATGTGGTCAATGACCATAAAACAAAAGTTACACATAGGGCGTTTAGAAATATGTTTGTATAAAGAGCTAGACCCCTTTTTGTTTCTAATATCACTAAGATGCTCCCCTATCCTAACTTTAAAAGGACGGGAAGTTTGTCCAACATAAAAAGCTCTACAATTGCACTGGGCCAAATAAATAACCCAAATCAGAGTTCATTCAAAGGTCACAGTACACAGTACATTTTAATACATAAAAACTGTCATAAACTCAATTCCCCCAAACACATGCTTTGGCTGTTTATATTCTACACCCAGTAACCTCCGTAGCATGTCCTTTAACTGTGTACCACTGTAGTGTGATAAACTAGTTGAGTAGGAATTCTATTCTCAGACATGGCAACTGTGTGTGTGTTTGTGTGTCTGTCTGTGTAGAGAGCAATGCTTTTTAGGCTAGCCATGCTCCCCACAATTTAAATGCCCAGCCTTTGCAAGGCAGCTGATGTCATCCACCTAGTAATACACCTCTGGGAAGCTGTAGCCCCATAATCTCCATAGCGTGTCCTGTAACTGCTTACTGCTGTAGTGTGATAAACTAGTTGGGTAGGAGTTCTATCCCCAGAAATGACAACTGTGTGTGTCTGTCTGTCTGTGTCAAAAGCAATGGTTTTTAGGCTAGCCACACTCCCCACAATCCAAAGGCTTAACCTTTGCACAGCAGCTGATGTCATCCACCTAGTATTACACCTCTGGGAAGCTGTAGCCCAGTAATCTCTGTAGTGCATTCTGTAACTGCATACTGCTGTAGTGTGATAAACTAGTTAGGTAGGAAAACTAGTTAGGCAGGAATTCTATCCCCAGACATGGCAACTGTGTGTGAGTGCATATGTGTTTGTGTGTGTCTGTCTTTGTAGAGAGAAATGCTTTGTAGGCTAGCCACAATCCAAATGCTCAACCTTTGCAAGGCAGCTGATGTCATCCACCTAGTAATACACCTCTGGGAAGCTGCAGCCCAGTAATCTCCATAGTGCATCCTGTAACTGCATCCCACTGTTGTGTGATAAACTATGTAGGTAGGTATTCTATTCCCTGACATGGCAAGTGTGGATGTATGTGTGTTTGTGTGTGTGTTCCTTTGTCAGTGTAGGGAGCAATGCTTTACAGTCCATTCACAGATACTATAACCTCCAATGGTCAACTTTGACAAGTGCTCCAATGTCATCATCTGTGAAATACACCTTTGGGGAAGAGATAGGCCAGTAATCTCCATGGCACATGCTGTAACTGTGTACTGCTGTAGTATGATAAATTCCTTAAGTAGCAGTTCTAACCCCAGCCTTGGCAACTGTGTGTGTCTGTCTGTGTAGAAAGCAATGCTTTTTAGGAGCACACCCCCTACAATTTAAATGGTATACCTTGGTAAGGCTGCTGATGTCATCCAACCTGAAATACACCTCTGGGAAGGTTGTAGCCCAATAATCTCCATAGCGTGTGCCATAACTGCATACTGCTGTAGTGTGAATCAGAACTCTGGTAGGGTTCTATACCCACCTATGGCAGTTCTGGATGTTTTGTGTGTGTTCCACTGTCTGTGTAGGGAGCAATGCGTTTTAGGCTAGTCACACTCAGTACATGTCAAATGCCCTACTTTGGCAATCCTGCTGATGTCAGCCAATGTGATGTACACCTTTGGGGAAGGCATACTGCAGTAATCATTGTGGCATGTACTATAACTGTGTCGTGCTGCAGTATAATAAACTAGTTAGGTAGGGGCTCTACTCCCGGAGATGACAGGTGTGTGCATGTGTGTGCATTTGTGTTTGTACCTCATATCCTGTGTGAAGGAGGGTGTGCATGTGTGACACCTAGGCCCAATGTGTAGTGGGTTTTGAAATTTTCTTATATGGTGGCCCTAGTACATATCACAATGTCCATTGTACAAGGAAAGCAACTATGAAATAGCTGAGAGGCTGGGGTGCATATCCATACCCATACATGTGACATCAAGGCCAGATAATCACAGTTAGCAACCCCAGTATTACCCAGAGCACACTCTCAACCCATGTCTCATACACACACACATGGTGAGGCAACAGCCAAGATGTGTGTAGTACACTGCATATTGGCAACTGATAGTAACTATGGTGTGAATGCAGTGGCCTACAGAGGACATGGCACCCTGTCCATCAGTACAATAGGCACATGATTCCAGACAGTGCGCTTTCAGTATGTTTACCACTCGATGCCTGCAACAACTGTGGTTCCATCAAATGTGATCCACAAAGGACATAACATGCCTTACACACATGCCCTGTATGGACATATGCCACTGACACCAGGGAATACCTGTAGCATGCTATCAATGTAGGTGCAGGGTCAACCTGCTGTCCATTACCTGGCCATGCCGCATGAGGGCGGGATTGTCACATCTGATGATAACATTCTGTGTACACAACATGGGCCAAACAAACCAGGTCCACTTCCACATGCCACTGTACATGAATGTGGGATGTGTGCACATTCCAAACACCATCCATGTCATGGCGTATAGAACACATACATGCCAAGCATTGCACAGAACTGGCCATGCACAATAGTAACCCAGGAGACTGGATGGTGAATACTATACCCATCTGTGTGGTCCATTCCGGACACTACACCCCTTAGCCGAAATGAAGACCTTTCTCATGTGGCCTGATGCCAAGGTATACCCCTCACCTAGCCTTGTACAGCTGTCTGGCACCATCAACCACTACACACCTGTAAAGCAAAGCACACATGCATGCCGGTACTAGCACCCTGTGTCTGTGTGTGTGGTGTATGATGCTTCCTACCTCATTCACACCCAGTACCCCCCCACTGGCATACTGAAGCACTTTCTCTAATGTCAGACACCATCACATACCCTTTGACCATAGAACCCCAGGATAACCCCTGTGGGCTAATTGATACCTATGCATTACTGTATTGTGGCAAAGTAACTGGTTGGGAAGTGTATTTATTACCCTGCCAAGTGTAGCAATATGTATGAGTCCCTTACAGAGTGTGGCTTTGTTGATGCTGACACCTGTTCATGTGGACAGCCTTGTGTGCTACACCTACTGTATCGCAACAGTGTTGCAGATGTCACTCACCAGCACATATATGTCTGGACAGCTCACCTACATGTAAGCTATGTGGCACATGCAATAACTGCATACACATGTGATAGTTATGCATAGTCAGGTGTTTGAAACCCCATACTAGTAGGTGTGTGATACAAACATACTTAAGTTTTATTTACCCACACCTTCCCTGACATACTTTGTCTCTGTCTGTCCCACCTACACCCTCTCTGGTGAATGTGGGATGTACACCTGCTTTGCTAGGCAGCAGGTTGTGTTTTGTAAGTGATGGTCATGATCAGCTGATGGCCTCTGCACCAATTGGAGTCCTCTTCTAGCTGAGTGCATGTGGAACAGCTGTGGTAACATTCCCATAGCCAATTGCATGGAAATACACTCCAATATCTAGGAACATCATTTTGGTGTTGGCCCTTTACATCCACTGTGGGCAGGAACTAGATCTGTAGTTTGGCAAAATGCATCTCAGATGGATTGGGGATTTACCTCTAACAACTTACACTGTGGAAACAGGGCAACACACAGGAGGAGGATGTGCCTGACCTGACTACAGACTGTAAGTACTGCTATACTGTATGTGGGGTAATGTTGGTTTAACAGTGTGTGTGTGGATATGGCTGTCCTACATGTTGTAATACCTGCCATGTCAGCACTATGTTTATGAGCAATCTGCATCTGCAGGGTTGTCTGCAGACTGGGCAGTGTGTTGTGCCCTTGGTGTCATGTGTTACCCACAGAGCATGTATTTGTGAACTGCAGAAGGTAGTGTGAAGATTGCAGTCTGTAGGTGATGAAAGCCCTGACAGTTGCTGACTTCATATCCCTCATAGGACACATGTTGCAACAAACCCTGTTACAATAGTACATGTATGAGGTTATCACAACAACATGTCAATATTGGCCCTGTGTATATGCTTCCAGCCACAACTCTGTCAACCTTTGTACATATTTTGTGCATTAAGAGGTGCATATGTGCTGTACACCATCATTAGTGTCATCATATCTGATAGCAAGCCAGGGAGATATCAGACTGCTACACATGTTATGTAAAGTACGGGTAATATTTGTCAACATTTCCAGGACATTCCATGGTTGTTTGTACAGTACTGAGGTCTGTGTAACTATGGTGAATGTTGACAGTGTGTGTAGTGTGAACATGGTCTTTAGCCTGTGTACAGACTGCTGTAGATGTCATTGTTATAGGTCCCATCCTATCTGATGTTACATGCTGCTCCACTGTATGTTACCATATTGGTTTACATGTTTGCAGGGCCATACACAGACATGTCCCATACCACAGACAGACAGCAGACCACACCATGTAGCAGGCCAGTATATGTAGGGTTAGTGAGTGGCACATATAAGAATGTTGTTGAACAGATAGTTCATATACTGTACTTTATGCTAGCTTACCATATGTGGCTGTGGCTGTGTTCACATTGGATGTGGTTATGCACCTTCACACAGGTGTATCTTACCCTGTGGTGTGACATGCATGCAGAGCTTGCTATATATGCAGGTGCATGTGCACTCCCCCATAGGAGATGGCCAGTATTGAGCCAGTCTGCCTGTAGCCTGCACAATGAATTGTTACATGTCTAGCAGCTTAGTGTACTTATCCAGTGGGATGTCATGTGGAGATACTTGCTGGATGTACTACTGCTGGGTCTCCCTTAACAGTCATGTATGTCAGACAGAGCAGTGGGATGCTGTACAGATGTATGTCACTATCTAATGGGTAGTATGTGACCGTGGCACCCCTGTATTATTATGTGTCAGGCCAGACAGGGGTGTATAACCTATGGTGGCATATATATATATATATATATATATATATATATATATATATATATATATATATATATATATATATATATATATACCAGTCGTTATGTGTTATACCCATCTACATGGCTGTTAACATCCATATTGTCATGCATGGTACACATGTTTAGCACTTAGGGGTTCTGTGTATACCTCCAGACTGTAAAGAGTATTTCAGAATGTCCACATATATTGGCCAATATTTGTGCTGCAGTCCACAGAGGCAATACATGCTAGCAGTGGTACTTTACCAGGATGTCCTTAAGATGTCTGTCAGTAGCCAATGGCACACATGTGGAAAGCAGATGTGACCTCCCATACACACCATGTCTGTTAAGACAATCCCAATTACAGTAGCAAAAGTTTACCAATATACCTGCTATACATACCTGACATCCACTTGCACTACGACATTGGGACTATAGGGGCTGTAGTAGTTCTACACTCTGTGTCCAGGATATATGGTGAGAACATCTGTACATATAATCATCCATGATAATACATATACATATCGACATATATAGATGGGTATGTATATGTACATAGATATATATATATATATATATATATATATATATATATATATATATATATATATATATGGGTCTAGGACTAATGCGCAAATGGCCATTTCACCGAATCCTAAACAGCCGGGCATACTTCCGCGAAAGTGCTTTTCATCAAAGAAGCACTTTCACAGAAGTATGCCTACAGGTCGAGGGAGTTGTGGGGAAGTGACTGTTGTGGAGATCGTACTATGGTGCAGATAGGGGAATTTTTTTCCTTTTCCCTACTGTAGTGCGATCTCGGAGTGAGAATATTAAAGTAGGGGGTGTGGGGGGTACAGCCACCCATATGGGGGTGAAAGGGGGCTTGCCACCCTGCATAAATGCTTTTTCCTTGTTTTTTCTTTTTATTTTTTAACACACTTTAGTGAAAGTGCTTTTTTGGTAAAAGCACTTTTTTTAAAGTGTGTTCGGTGATGTTGGATTTGGACTGTTGAAGTTTTGATCAACAGTCCTAGATCCATAGATATACACACCCAGATATATACATATACAGCGTAATATATGTCTACACATATACAGATAGTGATACATATGCACATAAGCGTATGGATATCTACAGATATATCGACAGTAGTATGTATATCGGTTTAGATATGCATGCACATATAGTCATAGATATTTATATATATATATATATATATATATATATATATATATATATATATATATATATATACCAACATAACTAAGCATATCTGTACACATAGGATGTGCATACATATATAGCTATATACACATATCTATATGTATAGATACATATATGTATAGATATGTACACATATGTACATACGAAGAGGTGTACACATGGCCATATATATGTAGCACTATACAGATGTGTATACAGTCATATGTATGTGTATACCTGTGTATGTACATGTAGACATCTATACACCTACATGTATACAACCATATACCTGTCTTGAGTAAACGTCACAGTTGCGTATACCCTCCCACATGTATCTCACCGTATTTATCTGTTATGTGCACATTATGATAAAACAACATATGTGATGCAGCAGTCATATTAATGACAAGGACTACACAATCTACGACATAAAGGCAAGTGTTCAATACCACTCAATTTGGGTAATGACAGCTATACTGGTAATACAACAGCTGTCCCCACAGTGGTCATGGTGTAGTGGTCATGTGTTGTGACTTCAGTGTAAAGGCTCTGAGTTCATGACCTGCAAGAGCTGCTCATTTTGTTGCTGGCCAGAACAAGGTCTGTTGGATACAGAGTGGTTAAGGCAGTGTTTATGCAATGTAGGCCACACACGTCAGTATCACAACATTGCTAGGTAGGGGTCTAGTCCCACTGTTGGCAAGTAACAGTCTGCGTGTATGTGTATGGGTCTACATCAGGTTGCAGGGTGTACACACCTCAGCAGGCCACCTGTCCATGTGGCACAGGCAATACCCGGTATAGTAACCTGTGAAATTTATTCAACTGTACCCCAGATATGCCACTGCCATGGTGTCAGCACAGTGACATACTCCTTTGTGCAATATGACTGCAGACCATCCTCGTGCTGACACATGTACACCTACAGCACACTTACATATCAGTTTAGAGACCACAACCAAGCAGTGTTACAAACAGCTAGAAGACATCATTGCTGGATGGCTACACTACCTGCCAATTATGCCTCACACTCTACACCCTACAACATGTTACACTGCAGGACTGTGGTACACTGATGTACAGTCACCCTGTACATCAGAACCATATCAGCCTGTCCCTGCATCAATGGTATGGATGACAAGGATGGGGCACAGGTATCATCATATGCACAGGGTGTGGTATTGGTCTGCCAGAGGCCGAGGCTGGGCCATACATTTGACACCATGTGTGTAGATGAGGGGTGTAGTCTGGTGAGCTGCTGCGGTGATGTGGTGTGTGTAGATATGAGGTACCCTAAGTGTGTTTGCATAGTGTGTGGGTATGCATGCACACAGTTCTGCCTTGTGGCTGCCCTACACAGATGTTTATGGACAGCTGCAGACCATACCTGGCAGGGTGCGCAGTTCACTGCCTTGGTCCATGGACATGTGAACTGTGCCTGCCAGGGGTTCCACAGGAATGTGCAGATACAGGTGTTAAAGTGCTACTCTCACCTGCTGATGACATTTGTCCGCTGGTATCACATCCCTCCCGGGACTAGCCAGGATCACGTGCACATGGCCTGCTGTATTGTGGTGTGGACAGCACACCCCCCACTCTGCCAGGGCTGCTACTGCCACTCCGGGAGCCCCTTGGTGTTCTAGCATGCCCACACTGAGTGCCAGCTGTTGGTGTTGCTGGGCCATGTCCACATGGGCGTCGCCCCATCCCCACCACATGTCAAAGCACATATACACCATGGCTGATAAGGGCCATCAGCTCATCATGCTGTCTATCCGCTTGCTCATTAGAAGCAATGATGGCAGCCACCACTTCACAGAGGTTGTCACCTACAGTAGCAATTGCAGCCCTCTGCAGCCTAAGGTCCTGTCTGGTGTAATGCTCAATACGTGCCTGCACCACCATTATAGCCTGGAACATGCATCTGCTGGTCGCATCTATGTTGTTTATGCCAGGGCATGATGTTCAGTGGCTGTACCATAAGCACCCTGGGACATCTACCTATGTGGCAACATGCCAGTCATCTGGCTATGTCTGCTGCAACTGGACACAGTAGTCATGGTTACCACACTTTCCTGTGCACTGCCACTGAACGCTAGCTGTCCCACTGCTATGGCCACTTGTGCTGGGGTGTGTATAGGCACTGTAACTGTGTGTGGGGATGAGGTGGCTAAAAGAGGGATGTCAAATGTTGGCGCAGTGTCGGCCCCTGACAACCCCACCTGTGCCTCACCATTATCATCACCATCATCATCGGTGTCCGTATGGACACCTACTTCAGATAGGGTGCAGGAGGGACCCTGACCCACCTTACCACCTGTGGGGGAAAACAATAACCGCTCTTTAAAACCTGTACAGCATTGCTTAACAGTACACACACACACACACACACACACACACACACACACACACACACACACACACACCTCCATTATACCTATCTGTCCATGCCTTTACAGACAGCCCCACGTATATGTCCATGTGTTACCCCATCCTGCATCACACTTGTTAACATACACACATTGCTACGACTCATTAACATCACTGTCCTCTAAATGCCCACACAAGCGGCCACAACACATGGCCTGTTGCTGCATTACCTGCCTGACCTGTGTGTAGTGGAGTAACATGGCCTCAATGCTGTCATTCGGTATGCACCCTCTGTATGGCTGGAATGATGTGCATGGCCCCTATATGTGTGGGCTACTATGTTGTAGCCATAATAGCTCCCACTTGTGTGTCATGTGTATGTAATGCTCAGTAGATGCCGGATATGCTGCTCCGTCGGCCCATCAAGTGTCAGCTGTAATATGTGAATACACTCCCTGGTGTTGACTATTACTTCCCTTATGCATCTGTAGAGCTGCATGCGTGGGCTGTAGGTGACCTCTCTGCTGACAGCAATATTAAGTGTGTAGCTGGGGTCTACCTTCCATCTGGATGCCTGATCCAAGCTACAGGCCACATTATACTATTTGCTGTCTTGTGTGTACATGACAAGTATTCCTGGTGTGCACTGTGGCACTCCATGTCCATGTACTGCATGGTCCCAAAGGGGGTACATCCATATGAACACCCCACAATCACACATGTGCATACATGGCCACACACACACACACACACACACACACACACACACACACACACACACACACACACACACACACACACACACATGTGAGGATGCACAATGATCCTACACTCAGTCCTCCAATTACCCATCTGCCAACATGCAGAACATATGGTACAGAACAGCATGCTGTTCAGCTATATTCACACCATGCTAGCAGTGGTATACATGTGTATGATGCATGTGCTGTGAGTAGGTGATGCCCCTTCCCCTGGATACCTCTGCACCCATGTACACATTATTGCTGTGCACTTGTTCTGCACCCTGCTATGTACTATGCCCCACAGCTCACAGGTGTCCAACCCAATATAACCCATTATGGAATGTGTAAGTACCATGTCAGTTATACCTCTCACAGCCCTTATGTGTTTCAGCAACACATATCTGGGACGATATGTGAATTGTTGTCATTGGTGAATCCCGGATGCCTGATTTACAGCTGTCAGCATCAACAGACCATGTATGGCCACTGCAGAAATGCTTACACTGACAACCATCAGAGCATACTGTGGCTATGGGGGGTGTACACACCTTTATTACTTTTACACACCCACATCCGTGATCTGGCATGGGACCACAGCACTGCAGATCTTAGTTGTACACACTCCCGGTATGTAACATATGTCCTGTATATTCACATGCAGTGTCTACAGATTGAGGTAGGTGTGCAGCTGCTGACCACAATGCATACACACCATGTGGGGGTGTGTGTGCACCTTATCATGATGGTTTATCACACCTCTTGTTGTGTGTACTACAGCAGTCACTGCTCATGGCAGGGGTTTACTAGCGTGGGCCTTCCACAATTTCCAGTGTATGTTCAGCCTACCCTACACATGTCCCCCTATTCTGCATGATTGCAAGGTCCACTCATGTGCACATCCCATGGTGTTCACACAATGCCATAACTATTGCAGTGTGGGCAGGGTTACAGCTGCCATAGGTCCTTGACCTGACTACATGCAGATAGGGACATTCCTACCATCTTTACGATCCCTGCTGCAGTGCACTGGTGTTTCATGCTGAGACCCCCATCCTCGGCATTTATGCAGATGCATGACAGGTAAGCCCTACACATAAGTGTCAGCTTGCAGTGCCCCATACACTGCACACCACATGTTGCAGCTTAGACCCAGCTGATAATGTGGACTAGTGTAATGCCGTATGCCATAGTGTATCTCAGCAGCAGTTGGCATTGCCCTACAGGTATGTACACTGCCACTGAATGCTAGCTGTCTCGCTGCTATGGCCACTTGTGCTGGGGTGTGTATAGGCACTGTAACTGTGTGTGGGGATGGGGTGTCTAAACGAGGGATGTCAAATGTTGGCACAGTGTCGGCCCCTGACAACCCCACCTGTGCCTCACCATTATCATCATCATCATCATTGGTGCCTGTATGGGCACCTACTTCAGATTGGGTGCAGGAGGGACCCTGACCCACCTTACCACCTGTGGGGGAAAACCATATCCGCACTTTAAAACCTGTACAGCATTGCTTAACAGTATACACACACACACACACACACACACACACACACACACACACACACACCTCCGTTATACCTGTCTGTCCATGCCTTTACAGACAGCCCCACGTATATGTCCATGTGTTACCCCAACCTGCATCACACTTGTTAACATACACACATTGCTACCACTCATTAACATCACTGTCCTCTAAATGCCCACACAAGCGGTCACAACACATGGCCTGTTGCTGCATTACCTGCCTGACCTGTGTGTAGTGGAGTAACATGGCCTCAATGCTGTCATTCGGTATGCACCCTCTGTATGGCTGGAATGATGTGCATGGCCCCTATATGTGTGGGCTACTATGTTGTAGCCATAATAGCTCCCACTTGTGTGTCATGTGTATGTAATGCTCAGTAGATGCCGGATATGCTGCTCAGTCAGCCCATCAAGTGTCAGCTGTAATATGTGAATACACTCCCTGGTGTTGACTATTACTTCCCTAATGCATCTGTAGAGCTGCATGCGTGGGCTGTAGGTGACCTCTCTGCTGACAGCAATATTAAGTGTGTAGCTGGGGTCTACCTTCCATCTGGATGCCTGATCCAAGCTACAGGCCATATTATACTATTTGCTGTCTTGTGTGTACATGACAAGTATTCCTGGTGTGCACTATGGCACTCCATGTCCATGTACTGCATGGTCCCAAAGGGGGTACATCCATATGAACACCCCACAATCACACATGTGCATACATGGCCACACACACACACACACACACACACACACACACACACACACACACACACACACACATGTGAGGATGCACAATGATCATACACTCAGTCCTCCAATTACCCATCTGCCAACGTGCAGAACATATGGTACAGAACAGCATGCAGTTCAGCTATACTCACACCATGCTAGCAGTGGTATACATGTGTATGATGCATGTGCTGTGAGTAGGTGATGCCTCTTTCCCTGGATACCTCTGCACCCATGTACACATTATTGCTGTGCACTTGTTCTGCACCCTGCTATGTACTATGCCCCACAGCTCACAGGTGTCCAACCCAATATAACCCATTATGGAATGTGTAAGTACCATGTCAGTTATGCCAGTTGTACCTCTCACAGCCCTTATGTGTTTCAGCAACACATACCTGGGATGATATGTGAATTGTTGTCATTGGTGAATCCCAGATGCCTGATTTACAGCTGTCAGCATCAACAGACCATGTATGGCCACTGCAGAAATGCTTACACTGACAACCATCAGAGCATGCTGTGGCTTTGGGGGGGTGTACACACCTTTATTGCTTTTACACACCCACATCCGTGATCTGGCAATGGGACCACAGCACTACAGATCTCAGCTGTACACACTCCTGGTATGTAACATATGTCCTGTATATTCACATGCAGTGTCTACAGATTGAGGTAGGTGTGCAGCTGCTGACCACAATGCATACACACCATGTGGGGATGTGTGTGCACCTTATCATGATGGTTTATCACACATCTTGTTGTGTGTACTACAGTAGTCCCTGCTCATGGCAGGGGTTTACTAGCATGGGCCTTCCACAATTGCCAGTGTATGTTCAGCCTACCCTACACATGTCCCCCTATTCTGCATGATTGCAAGGTCCACTCATGTGCACATCCCATGGTGTTCACACAATGCCGTAACTATTGCAGTGTGGGTAGGGTTACAGCTGCCTTAGGTCCTTGACCTGACTACATGCAGATAGGGACATTCCTACCATCTTTACGATCCCTGCTGCAGTGCACTGGTGTTTCATGCTGAGACCCCCATCCTCAGCATTTATGCAGATGCATGACAGGTAAGCCCTACACATAAGTGTCAGCTTGCAGTGCCCCATACACTGCACACCACATGTTGCAGCTTAGACCCAGCTGATAATGAGGACTAGTGTAATGCCGTATGCCATAGTGTATCTCAGCAGCAGTTGGCATTGCTCTACAGGTATGTACACTGGTGTTGCACTGTATATGGGTATTGCCCAGAACATGTCACTACTGTAGGCCATGTCAACCAACAGTATGTTACCCCCTGTGGACACATTCCGCAATGACAGGATGTTAGTTGTCATGCAAGTGTGTGACATACCCTTTCAATACCCCATCATGTTCGCCCTTGTGAGGCCATGCATTTCACAGCAACAATACATACACATGTACAGCATGCATTCAGGGTAGGTGTGTTAGATGTGTGCATGGAATATTACATCACCATTACATGTCCGGTGTGTTGGCATGCATCTACATAAGACATACTCACCAGCTTCAGTCTGCTGCCTTGCTGTTACCCTGGAGGGACCTACATAAGTGGGTGAGAGATGCAATGTCAGTGCCCACACCTGTGGCACTGCTACAGGCTGGGTGCAGTACTACCATACATCTACTGTAAATTCACACAATACTATCACATCTGGACATCTGTTTATCACTACAATGCAGCAACACAGTATTTGTATAACATATCCAATATGCATGATCTACATGTACCATTGCGGATATTTATACAACATTGGACTACTGATGTGCCATGTGTACTTACCTGCATGCTCCTTGGCTGTTGTGTGGGTGACACCCACCTCCATAAATGGGTCCAGTGGTTGATGGTGTTCTGGATGGGCAGGTGCCATGAGGCTGGCCAGGAGCTCCTCCACATGTGTTGGGGGGATGGATGGCATGGCCCCCCCTGTGGCAAGCTGATCCCCCTGGACTGCAGCAGCATGCCGACGACCATTGCGAAGCAGGTCACTGCAATAATGCCAGACCTGCTCATAACTGCAGTTATGCAGGCCGACATCATTGACCCTGTGGACAAGATTGTTCCACAGGGTGGTCCACTACTGCTGTTCCTGTGCTGTCCTGCCAAACAGGACTTGATAGTGCAGTACCAGGTGGTTTATTATTACGTCATTCTCCTCTGCAGAATATGCTGGGAGCCAGATGTGTGCCATCGTGCCTGAAAAACATGATGATGGGAACAAGCCTGAGCAACTCATATGGCAAGGTTACCACAGTTCATAATACACATCTCTGTCAACCCCCACCATATCAGCTTCAACAGATTACACACACAACTCATTAGGTATGGCTACAGCTTAACTACAATTTGGACAGATTGTGTAGTGCACCACACCTTCTGTTATGTGATTGTAGCCATGTCCCCTGTATGGACACTAACATTGCTGACCTGTTACAGACTATTCACTTGCATGCCATTGTCAGGGCCACTATGGTTATATATATGCCATTGATATGGCTGCTCTGAGATAGCTGCACATCTGACAGTCTGTATTATAAGGAGTTCTATGCATGCTGTTGGACATGTACTGGGATTGTGTAGACTATTACTACCAACATATGTATTATGACAGTGACACAATAACATGTATATGTTCCATTGGCCAGCTGATCTACTTCTCCACACATATCTGACCAGGATACCTGGCTACATCACATGTGTGTGCCAAACTGGGAACTCCTCATGTACTGTTACAGCCATACCATCATGTGTAACCACCCAGGCTCCACAGACACATGAGGGATGTGCTACATCCATCTGAAGCACCCAGTACACATTCACACGGCCAACATGCTCCTCCTGCTCAGCCACCAGACCGGACACCTTCAGGACATGGACTGCTGTTGTGAGTGGGAGTTGGTGGGAGCCTTGTTCCCATTGTGCTCATATCGGGGACCATGGGGCATTCACATCACAGACCACACACACCCTCCATGGTGTTTACCCATCACATGTGTCACATACCACCCCTGTAGACTGGCCTCTATATCTACCAATCCTGACCACCTTCACGTGTGTATCTGCCATACTTCCCCATATTCCCATTGAATACTTCACAGGCAGGGGCATTGTGGTACTAGGACGGGACTAACATGTGACATACCCATTCATGGTGCACACAATGCTAGCTGTAGATGTCTGTCTGTATTATTATGTGTGCTGCTGCCTTGCACATAACACACATCACTGTGGTAGTGATATAGGGGACATGTCTTACCATACATATCTGTTTGTGTGTGTGTTTGTACAGATGTAGACATTTGCATATTGGTATTTATCTATATGTGCGTAGATATATGTGACTTCATATATATGTGCACATATTTATGTCTACGCATGGGTGTATGTATATTTCTGGACATACATGCTGATATACATATACATCTTTAAATATTATATATGTGACATATGTACACATATGCATACCTATATGTGGAGTACATTCAGACATCAGCTCTACAATCTCACAACACCTTCCTGCACAGCTGCACTATTCTGCCTTGCTACAACACAGACAGGTATCACATATGGACATGGCCTGACATTAGGGAGGTATATGTAGGAGCCAATTGCAGGTTACCCTATTGCACACCTATGGCATTCCATCATGCTCCATTACAGATTCACCTGAGTATCCTGCCAGTGGTGGGCCATGGCTCCCACATGTCCATCATAATGGCATTTCGTCCACCACCAGCTATTGGCCACATAATATACATACTTCCCATTAAACTACACACACTATGATGGCTTACATCTTGTCTGTCAGTGCTGACATGCACAGTTAATGGCTATGGCCCACTACATACAGGGACAGACACTATTGTCCATAGCAGTTGTTCAGTTGAACATCATCACAACAACACCTGATGGCACATAAATAATTCCACATCATCTATCCCAGTATGATGGGCCAGGTACTGCATTCTATTACATGTATATATACCTCACATACCTGTTGTTGGAATGATGTCTTGTTGAATGACAGCTGGCTAAATGCCTGTAAAGTCAGCTTTTTTTTGAAGAGCTTTGTCTTTTTTTTTATCTCTTCCTCTCTCTCTCCCTCTCTCTCTCTCTCTCTCTCACTCTCCTGCAGCCTGGCTTTAGTAGGTCATGCACATGATCAGGTGATGGTCTCTGTACCAATCAGTGTCCTCCACTTGCTAACTGCATGCAGCTTGCTGTGTAGTACCTCCAGTTACCACCGTCATGGCGACCACCTACTATAAATCCCCACATCATGTGGGCATGGTCCCTTTACCTTTCCTGTGTGATGGACATTCTTCCTGTGTGTGGGCATCAGTGTTACAGACAGCAGGTGGCAATACCTCTTACAGGAGAACCGGCACACTCAGAGCAGCCACATATTTGTAGGAGGTTCAGGAACTACAGACAGAGTGTGAGTAGAGTTGTGTTATGCTTTGTATAGTACTGGTGTTACAAGGTGTGTGTGTGTACATACTAGTTTACCTTGGAATGCAGTCTGTCTGCATAGCTCTCAACTGTGGCCCTATCCTCTTGGTGGCCAGAGGTGTGCCTATCATGTTTTGTCTGTCCACCACACAGGTGCTGTGTCTGATATATCACTGGCAGTGTGTGTATTGAGTACTATCAGTACATGGCTACATCTAAGACAAAATAGCAACAAAGCTGCAAAAAGAACCAAACCTTCCAAGAAAGCAGCAAACAAGCAGGAAACAACCACAGGGAGTATGCCAACATCACTATAAGGCACTGAAACCACTGAAAACAGCACAAATCCGAAGCGAACTGCACAGAGAAAATGTATTTATAATTTATAAATTTTCTCTGTGCAGTTCGCTTCGGATTTGTGCTGTTTTCAGTGGTTTCAGTGCCTTATAGTGATCTTGGCATACTCCCCGTGGTTGTTTCCTGCTTGTTTGCTGCTTTCTTGGAAGACATGGCTACATCTATTTATATTTCTAACCACAATTCCCTGACTAGGGGTATGTTGGAGACTATCCTGTAACACCAGCGATGTGCTTAGTGTATGGCAACAGTTTTCCACATATGGGCCTCTGTTCCAGCCTCTGTCCTCCACCTACATACCAAGCTTTGCACATATGACATGCTGTCAGGGGTTGTTCTTTAGTGGGCTGTGAGTATATCACACTGCCATTGCTGCCAGCAGTCCACTGCTGTTGTATCCCCCACACAGTCAGTGGGGCTGAGGCCATATATGTGTGTGGGCTTCACCTACACAACACATGTGTTCCCTTATGCACTCCAGAGGCCAGTGTATATAACAGTGGTATATGGCCCTGTATTATTGAGTCTGGGGGGATGCACCATAAATGACCTAGGCTGTTACAAAATGTGGGGGGTATCAGGGGATTGCTGCCTTAAGGAATCTGGATGTACAGTACCATACACTTCACCTATATTTACATTACTTACACAAATTGTGTTAATGCAGGCCTACTGCCTCCTGCCGTTCTGTTTGTCAGTGTGCATGTGATGGTGTCAGTTATGCCTTGTGATGTAACAATTACATCCCATTTGGTCAGATGATGTCTTTACCACCTAGTGATTTTGTACAGAGTGTAGATAGAGGCTGCTGAACTATACAACCGCATTACTTACTGTTCATAGTTTGGTATCCTGTGGCCCAGTCTGTCTTTACTACTGTACAATTTGAGGGCTTGGCCTGGACAGCAACAGTTGTGAACCTTTCCAGACTACTGTATTAGTATAACTGTTTCACAGTTGCATTACTCTGTTTATATGGATGTCAGTGTCTGAACAGCTATAATACATGGCATATAAAACTGTAATAGTACACAAATAATGGTTATCCATTTCTGCAAACCTGTGTGTAGTGTTTTATCCTATGACCTCTCTGCGGGCATATGCTGTAGGCACCGATTGGCATTTGTATGGGTGGCCCATACATTGTCCAATTGTTAAGGTGTTAACTGTAGGCATGGTGGCTGTTCCATATTGTGTGCACATTCTACATATGTATCTTACTGTACATATCTCTGCGTGTCTGTGTAGTCACATGTATATCTGTATATATATATATATATATATATATATATATATATATATATATATATAAATATATATATATATTTGTATCTGCATATATGTGCCTGTGTATATGTATCCTGGGGATGTTGATAGCTTCCATATTTTACATTTCCTGTGGGAGCCACACTGTACTGCATGATATGTTACCAATAATGGCCTGACATCATACTGGTGGGTTGTAGTACTGTTTACATGTTGTGCACATGTCATGTCAGGTCCTGCTTATGTGATCTGCAACACTTTAGTGTATTGCAGCGTAGACGTGTTTGGCTGTGGTGGGAGGGTATGCTTATTCATACATGATATATATTGTTTGGGGCATCTCAACCCCATTAATGGTGCATGTGGATATATTTGTCTTTGTCCGTCTACCATTGCTATCTACAGATGTGTGGCCATATACATATATATATATATATATATATATATATATATATATATATATATATATATACATCTATTGATATGTTATATCTGTTTAGATATTACTATATTTACTCACACAAATACATTTACATGTTGGAATACATTCTCTGTACTGTTGAATGACTGGGCAGGTTGATATGTTTTGAATACATCAGGGTTATGTATATCTGTCATGGCTTAGTGGTAAATCACTTTGCCTATGGTATGTGGGGTTCTGTGTTCAAGCCTAGCAGAGGCTGTTTATTTTGTTGCTGGGCAGAACAAGGGCTGTTGGATACAGAGTGGTTAAGGCATGTTTAATCAGTTGTTAGCAGGTTTGCGTGGAGGTAAGCACTGCTAACCTGCCGTTACATCTGCTTACAGGGTGCTAGCTTCAGATTTGCTTAACCAGTGTAGTCATTGCTTACCGCTATGCAAATGGGCTTAAGCCTGCTTACTAGTGCTTACATATGCTTACTATGGCTTATTTGTGCTTAAACCTGCTTACTAGTCTGTCACTGATACTTCACATGTGCATTCCTAGCAGTACTCCAGTAGATATATATATATATATATATATATATATATATATATATATATATATATATATTATAGATATATGCGTGTGTTATGTAGTGAGTTTTGCAACAAAACTATTGGTTATAATGTGCTTTGCCATGTAAAATAGACTGTGCTACAGTGGGACTCGAACCGGGAATGCCTGCTTATTAGGCGGATGCTCTGCCCACTACACTATTGCTGTACTGCTTCATTTGCATATTTCATCCATAATGAAATACCCATGGTTCCTTTCCCTGCCCCCCCATGCTGCACGTACACAGCAACTATCCATTCTCCAGTTGCTAGCCAAGCCATGCCACATCTCCACACATTGCCCTCTCTGAACATCTTGGTACTCATCCAGTATACTGTCTCAGCCCAAGCTTCTTCAGGATCTTCAACTGTTTAGTCCATGTACATAGAGCCTTGCCTTGTTCGTCTTCTGATACAGGTGTAAACATCAATGTGACTCACAATTTTTGGTTTGTCCCACCATGGATGGACCTGTTTTTGTGTCAAGATTAGACATAGCTGGTCTACACTGTTTCTCCCACTGGTAGCATCCTACCAGGAGTTTGAAAAGCAGTGGTTTGCTCACACACCTGACCAGCCTCATCTCCTGGTTCTGCAGAACTGACATCCCAGGTTTGACATTCTGTGCATGAAGCATGCCCACACCCCCTCTTGACGTGCACTGTTTTTTATTATTCTCTTAACTATTATGCAAGACTACTGTTCTCACTGTATGATTGGACAGGCACTGTTTATATGATACACATAGACTGCTCGAAATACTGTATTTGAGCAATGTACAAATGGTTGCTCGTATTAATCAACATAATTACATGCATTTCCTATACTGCTGAATAACTGTGCTGGATGATATGTTTGTGATAACAGCAGCTGTATATGTATCTGCCATGGCGCTCACTTTGACTATAGTGTGCAGGGTCTGGGGGATGCAACTTGGGAGTTCAATTATTTTGTTGCTGGGCAGGACGAGAGCTGTTAGCTACAGAGTGGCTAAGGCACTTTTGAGCAATTGTAAGCAGGTTTCCGCTGGTTTGCTCAAGGGTAAGCAATGCTAACCTCTGGTTATGGCTTCTAACACTGAGTTAACTTCTACATTGCTTAACCAGTGTAGGCATTGCTTACTGCCACATAAACAGGCTTAAATCCACTTCCTGCTACTTAAAAGTGCTTACTCCCCCTTACCTCCACACTACTTTATTTATTTATTTTGCATTTGTTGACTGGGAAAATCTGACTGGATACTTGTCCATTTTCAGCGGAGGCCCGGGGAGAAAAGCTCCATAGCAAAACTCAGCTAATCAATACAAGTAATACAGAGGTGCTCACATTCATAGAGAGTAACAGACTTAACATAGCTAAGTAATATATTATTCATGCTTAGTTTAAGTTAACATGTAGGTATTATTCATGCTTAGTTCAAGTTTACATGTCAGATATGACTGCTGACAAAGGTCAGTTTAAGGTGAAGTTAGATTCCAGTGTAACAGGTCTGAATAGGTTACAGTCAGGTATGCGGGTTAGGTTTAGTTATTCCATACCTGTGTGATAGAGTAGAAGAGAATAGTGAAGGAGCAGGTAGGTAGGTAGGTAGGTAGGTAGAGGGGGGGAAATTGTCACTGTATAGTAGGTTGTGGGAATAATTGGTAGGGCAGCAATAGGGAAGGTTTAAAGGATGTTGGGATATGTATGCGAGGCAGGAACAGAGGTGTTAGTTTCAGTAGTTGATGTAGGGGTATAGAGTGTAAGGTGGGGGAGGATTTAGCCAGGTGGTGAGCATGTGCTGATCCAAGTGTGCTTGAGGTGTTCCTTCAAATGTTTTTTAAATGTGTCCTTTGAGACAACTGAGGTAATAGATGTGGGTAGGGAGTTCCAGATTCTGCCAATATAGTTGGGGTAGAAGGTGTCACCTATTTGTAACTTTAAACTTTAAAAGAAAAGAAAAAGGGGTTGATAGGTAAGTGGTGTTAAAGGGGCACAAAGAGGGAAATACAGTAGGGGAAATAACCAGGGATATGCAGGAAGGCTGAAGGAAAGGTCCACAGATGGCCATTTCTTCTACAGTGACAGCTGTGCATATATACTGAATTTCGAGGTAGCTTTGGACACTCACACCCCTGGGGGGGGTGAGGAAAACAATAATAAGTTGTGATGCCAATTAGAATGGATTACATGCCTACAGTGGGGAGCTGCAGCCATGTGTTATTTGGTGTTATTTAGTGGGTTTTGCAACAATAAAATTAGTTATAATGTGCTTTGTCATCTAAAATAGACTGTGCTGCAGTGGGACTCATACCAGGAATGCCTGCTCATTAGGTGACTGCTCTGCCCAATTCACACTATTGCTTGCATCCATGAGGCAGTCCAGTTAGAACCACTCCAGCCAACACCTGCAAGCCTCGACCCATAATTTCATACCCATAGTCCCCCCTCCCCTGCTACTCCTCTGCAGTACTCATCCTTTCTCTGGGTGCAGGTCGGGTCTAACCACACCACTACCCACTGCCCACTCTCCACTTCTCGGGACCCATCACATATGTTGTCTCGACCCATGGATCATCAAACTTTCCCAACCTTGTAGTCCGAGAACATACGTGCCCTGCCTTGATGAATTGGTATAATGCCGAGAATCCAAAAATCCTAAAGTTTTTGGGTTGTCCCTCAAGGGACGTTCCTGTCTTTCTTTCGAGATTAGACTTAATGGGCCCACAATGTTTCTCCCACTGGTAGTATCCTGCCTGTGGTTTGGGAAGCAGTGGTTTGTTTACTTTATTTGTGTGTTTTTTGTATGTTTCACCTGCTTGGCTGGGGGGGGGGTATTGGTACATGTAACATATATGTTGATTGAGGCCCCTCACCCCTATTGAATGTGCCTGTGGTCATATATGTCATTTGTATGTGCTGTCTCATATCATAGATATATATCTGTGCATACACACACACACACACACACACACACACACACACACACACACACACACACACACATATATATATATATATATATATATATATATATATATATATATATATATATTGCTGTATATATATATATATATATATCTAACGATATATAGATGTATGGATGTCTACATGTGTATATATCTATATGTGGATATTTATATATATGTATGTCTATATATGTATACATATGTCATACAGAGAGGGAGAGGTATATATCTATTTAGTTATTTATATATATATATATATATATATATATATATATATATATATATATATACACACACACACACACACACACACACACACACACACACACACACACACACACACACACACACACACACACACACACCCATGCATCTACATATTTAGCTACATGTCCTGCAATGTTGAATGGTATTGCTGGATGCTATGTTTGTGGAAACTTCAGGGTTATGTATATCTGTGGTGGCTTAGTGGTAATTCGCACCACCTATGGTGTGCAGGCTCCTGGGTTCGAGCCTTGCAGGGACTGTTTAGTTTGTTGCTGGCCAGAATGAGGCCCGTTGGATATGGAGTGGTTGAAGCACATTTACCCAGTTGTCAGCGGGTTTGCGCGACGGTAAGCACTGCTAACTTCTGGTGACATCCGCTTACACATAGTTAGCCTTACTATTGCTTACTCTGTGTATGCACTGCTTCCAGTCATGCAAACAGACTTGCACCTGCGTAGTTGTGCTTATTTATCCTTACTACTGCTATATTTTAGATAGTAATATTCTATTGGTTCTTGGGGGCGGGGTGGATTTGGCAAGTGTATGGGGTTATCATTCATTACACTGCTTACTACTCCAGTTCACACATATATGTTATTTATTAGGTTTTACAAATAAATATATTGATCATAACAGTATCTGACATGGAAATAGAATGTACTGCAGTGGGACTCGAACTGGGATTAACTGCTCATGAGGCAAATGCTCTGCCCACTACAATATTGCTGTACTGCTTCATTTACTCATATCCTGCTTTTTATCCTCCTTTTGCTATTTCAGCTACATTAACCATGGCTAAGCGATAGGCACACCCGCACACCTACAGTTAGCTTTAATCAGTGTTTTAAAAGATATAGATTTTTTTTTTTCTTTTAATTTATATGTCCTGTTGCTGTTGTACACGTGGGGGTCTATTGGTGGGGATATGAGGACACCTGTGAGAGATTTCGCTCATTTCTTAACAGCTTCTGCTATCCGACATTGCAGGGGTGTGTTTATTCTGAGAGATCTGCTCTCAGAAATGCCCCCTGAACTCGTACATGCTCACTGTAAGCCTAGGAACTCGGCCAGCGCACCTTCATTACTATGCATGGTGCGCGGCTGTCCAGCTCCTAATTGGGTGCTTCTGTGCAGGACTAAACTAGTCCTGCATGGAAGTTTAGTAAATCCAGGGGAAGACATTTAAAACTAAAATAAAACAACTCTATAATTTTGCTGCTCTTACCTTAAGAACAGGGTATATTGAAATATTGTCATTAATACCTGGAGCATAGATGGCATCCAGTTTTATCTGCCAAAACAGTTCTCTGTATCTTAAATAGTTACTGTTTTCCTATTTGCATGTTATCTTGTTAACAAGGCATAAGTACCCTTTTATACTGGCAATTTAGGACTATTGTCTGGTTAAGTCCTTTAAAACATATTACAAAATATGCAATTAAAAATGAAGGGAATGATACATGGAACTAGAAGTACACCTTGATTGACACTCATAGCCTTACCAGTTTGTGGTATGCTGTCAGACTCAATCTTTATTACTTCTAGAAAGAAATTAATTTATTGCTTTGTCCAAGACAGTTTCCTTAAAGAGAGCTCAGTTAGAACCAGCTAACTAGAGTTTTTCATCTCTCTGCACTTATAACCAAATGTTCTTTAAGAAAATGACCATTAGTAATGCCTGTGGGGACTCTAATAATTGGAATTAAAGTTCTGCTTTATTTCTATACTTATACATATAACTTTCCAAATACATATAATGAAAGGAAATGAAGGAAGACTAAAACGCTTAATAATAGACCATTGATAATATTTTACTTTATTTAGTACAATAAGTAAAGGATTTACACAGATGTCCAAATTATTGCATGGCAATTACAGATTTTAATTACAGAGAGTGGTACCTCTTAGCTGTGGTTTGTTTCCATAATTCTGAATATTTTCGATTGCTGTCCACTGGCATCTTTTGTTCAAAGTAAATATGATATTGAATATATTATTTAAATGTGGGCATGGTGGTTTATAGAAGTTAATATGTAAAATTTGAATACTTAAAAGCTAAAATAATAAATCACGATAGAGGAATCTGTTCCAGATACATATTTGCTGTATCCAGGACTGTATGTAAACTTCTGAGCCCCCCAAGCCTTTCTGTGTTGGAGGGAAGCCTTCTAGCTTATCAGTGGGAGTGGTAAGCACTAGGTAATTTGTCTACCACATAAGGAGTGGTTCTGGCCCAGAAATTGTAGTTATTGGCCGTTTGGGCAATCTCTTCCATCTCTCTCAACTTTCTGATTTGAAAGCCAGCATTTGCACTTGTTTCTGTCCTGTAACTCTTCTAATGCAGATACAGATTCTTAGTTTTAGCACTTAAATTTGCTTATTCATGCTCAGCACTTGTTCAGAACTTGTAAGCACTAAATAAGCTACTAATTACTATAGCACTCAATCTTCCTCATTACCTAGAGTAAAACAGTTTTTGTACTTACTTTTCTCACTTGCTTAGAGAAAAACAGCTCTTGTACTCACCTTCCTCACTTATCTAGAGGAAAATAGTTTTTTTATCAGGCATGTCCAGGGGTCAGCTCCCAGTGTTCTCTCCTGTCTATCTGATGAATCTGGGAATCTTTAAACAATGTAGAAATTGCCTCATGTACACAGACAACCCTCTCCTCCTACCACCCAACGCTACAACCTGTGAGAGATGCACTTATCTAGCCAGACTGGAGGTAAAGCTCTCTCCAACCAAGACTGAACTTGACAGTCATGAGGAGAAGGTAAACATTTGCACCACACCACACTCATCACATAGTCTCACTAAATCTATACCACCAAAATCCACACATAGTAACACAAAAACATTCGCGGAGGCTCTCAATAATAATCTGTCTAAGCAACAGAGACCTCCAAAGCAGAAATGCAAGCAACCTCCATCCCCCAACACAACCCAAATGACACATAGTCCACAGACTCAGTGTGCCACTCAACCACAGCCAATAAGGCAAAACAACGTACCCAACACACTAGTCATAGGTGACTCTATAGTCAGGCACACTGATGTCTCACTCACCAGGCTAAACAAGGAGAAGGTTACTGTCAGCTGCCTGTCGGGTGCCAGGATCCGCCACATAACCCACACACTCAGGTCACTCCACAACAAGTACAAATATGACTCTGTCATTGTCCATGTTGGTGTGAATGACCTGAGATGTACCTCCCTGGACTACATGAAAAGAGACATGGAAGAGATCTCTGATCTTGTAGCGCAGGCAGGTATGACCCTAGCCCTGAGTAGCATTCTGCCATTGCCCCGAATGATACTGTAGTACAAGGACAAAATGATTGACTTCAACAATTGGCTAAGCTTCTGGTGTAATTCTAAGGGGATCCAGTATCTGTCTGCTTGGGATGACATAGTCGCCAGACCACGATGCTTTGCCACAGATGGCCTGCACCTGTCGCCCCTGGGATTCCAGAAACCTGCTTAGGCTCTTGCTGCCACTAAAGTGCCTTTTTTAGGCAAGGTTCAAATAACAAATTCACTGTAACAGGAACAGGCAAGCAAAAACTGAGGGTAATGCTACTCAATGCTAGAAGTCTAAATCTCAAAATGCACTCACTCGAGGCACTCCTTAAAATGGAGAACATCGATATCTGTGCAGTGACTGAGACCTGGTTCAAGGCTCCAGAGAGCACCCCTGCACTACCAGGCTATAACTCATACTACACTTTTTGGCCATGTAACCTGGACTGAAACACCAAAGGTGGAGGTGTGTCCATATTCATTAAGGATATCCACACCTCCAGGCTAGTTGCTCAGCATAATGCATCCGAGGTTATCCAAGTGCAACTAACTCTGGGCAAAACTGCAATCCAAATTGTAGCTTGCTACAGATCCCCCACCATGCCCCAGGATTCCCACTTCTCTTTTCTTGATGTACTGGAAAATATTAGGGTTCAATCAAACACCCTAATAATGGGCAACTTCAACTACCCCACCATTAACTGGGAAAACTACTCGTGTACCAACTCCTTAGCTCAATGCTTTCTGGAATTCATAAACTCCAATTCCCTGGATCAACTTATCCACACCCCACCAGGGGCAACAATATCCTAGACCTAGTCATTACCAACATGAGTGACTGGTGTTCCACACCTGAAGTCAACTCCTCGTTAGTCCAATCCGACCATAAGCTAATTACCCTTGATATCCACATCCTGTCACCACCCCCCCCATTAAGGAAACCACAGTAAAAAATTTCAACAAAGCCAACTTCATGCTTCTTAAGACAGAAGTGGTGAACTTCATGACATCCATGCAGCTGGACAATACAGTTACAACAGCTGAATCCTACACAAATGCACTCTATAAGCACTTACACGAGTGCATGGATCGTGCTATCCCAAACAGAACCAAGACGCTATCATCCAAGAAAAGGAAGCCAATCTGGTGGCCCCTGCCATAAACAAACTGTACAACAAAAGGAAGAAACTGTTGCAAAAGAGAGTAAAATCCCATGAGTGGAGGAGCTTCCTGGCCAGCCTCAGTAAGAAGCTGAGATCCCTTATAAGATCCTCCAAAGCTAGCTACGAAAACAAAATTGCCACTGATTCCAAAGACAAACACAAAGCATTCTATAGCTATGTCAAGAATCTCGATGGCAACACCCAGATCTGCTCTGAGTTACAGCACAAAGGCATGAAAATTGCAGAACCAACTGATATTGCCAACATCTTGGCAGATAGGTTCAGTGCTAACTTTACACCCCCCTCACCCCTAAAGGGCCCATATCTATACAGGAAGAATGCAGAGTCCCTGTAATCACAACTACGCAGGTCAAAGCTGCACTCTCTAAAGCCAAAAACACAGCATCCATGAGACCGAACAACATCCCAGGCTGCGTTTTACATGAACTTCAGAATGAACTGGCTCCCCACTTAAGCACCGTGTTCAATAATAGCCTCGCATCAGGCTTTGTGCCCACTGAATGGTGAACAGCAACAGTTATCCCACTCCACAAAGGAGGAGCCACCACTGATCCCGAGAACTATTGACCTATTAGCCTGATGAGCCTGGTCTGCAAGGCCATGGAACATATCATCATGGAATTCATAAACAAAGACATTAGTAATCTCCAAACTCTGGATCCCACCCAGTCCGGGTTTCTGAAAGGCAGATCATACCTCCTGAACCTGATCGACTTCTTTGAGGCAGTCACCAAAACCATAGATGAGGGTAAGGTGGTTCACACAGCCTATCTTGACCTTGCCAAGGCTTTCGACACCATCCCCCATTCTGGAATTATAGCAAAACTCCCTAAACTAGGTATAAATCCCTATGTCACAAGATGGGTTGCCAAGTGGCTCACTGACAGAACCCACACTGTAAAAGTTGCAGACTCCAAATCTGACCTCAAAGCAGTGACAAGTGGAGTACCACAGGGTTCCATCCTGGGACCTCTCCTGTTTGGTATCTAATTCTCTGAAGTACAGGCTAACACAGAAGGCCTCTGGCTAACGAAGTTCACAGATGACTGCAAACTAGGAGCCATAGTCAAGTCCCCAAATGATGTGGACATCCTACAGAAGGGCCTCGCTGAGACAAATTCCTGGTGTCAGAGCCATGTCCTCAAGCTCAGTGCCAAAAAGTGCAGTGTCACCCCCTTTGGTAAAAACTCTGTACCCATGAACTAGCACATAGGCAGCAATCTACTTAACAGTGAATGTGTGATAAGAGACCTTGGAACCCAGGTGGACAGTAGTCTATCCTTTGATAGTCACATCGCCACAGTAGTCAGGACGTCCTTCTATGTAGCACACCTCATCACAAAAGGGTTCTCA
Organism: Protopterus annectens; assembly: GCF_019279795.1. NCBI lineage: Eukaryota > Metazoa > Chordata > Ceratodontiformes > Protopteridae > Protopterus > Protopterus annectens. Next base: position 79,883,798 of record NC_056735.1, read on the forward strand.
TCCAGGAAAAAAGAGGTCATTGTTCCCCTCTACTCTACACTCATTAGATCCATTATAGAGTACAATGCCCCTTTTGGAATGTACCTCACAAGACATCTGCAGCAGATGGAAAGGCCACAGAAGTACCTCACAAAGAGGATTACTGGCCTCAAACAAATGCCCTACACTGACCATGTCAAAAAACTCCAGCTTTACTCCATAGCATATCGCCTACTCCAAGGTGATCTCTGCATCACATATAAAGCTATGTCAAACCCAGAGCTGTTGGACATGCTACACCTAAAGAAATCCCAATCCCTCCGAGCTACACACTCTAGGGATCTAAACCTTGTCACCACAATAAACAGGACATGCTGGAGGGATAGATTCCTGTCCTAGAGACTTCCCATACTCTGGAACAGGCTACCCATCTATGTCAAGCAAAGTTTTTCATTAGCACTCTTCAAGAAAAATCTTGATGAGTGGATTGGAAATAGGAAATACTCCCCGGGGATCACTTCTGTGTCTCTGCTCGACAGTGGCACAGGAAAATAACTTTCTTGGGTGGCGTAAGCCAGGGAATCTTGTTGGCTAGGCTTATGTAAGCCCTTGGGCTGACAGCCTAGTACTTACCTATGAACCTATGAACTTCACACTACTATGACTTGATAAGGAAATAACAGAAGACTACAATGCACAAAAACAATGAGTGACATGGACAGAATAAAATCTTTAACTAAAAAGTGGTTCTCTCATATTGTGCATCTGTAAGTAATTAGTATTCACAGATCCCTGTTCACTCACAGAATACAAAATCCAACAAAATGCCACCATCTTGAAAAGTCATTTAGAAGGGAAAAATGTCAAATACAGTAATATGTAAAAAAGTTATAAATCAATAAAATAAAAAAAACTCTGTTAATCTATAAATCAATAAATAAAAAGTGAATGAATAAAAAGTAAATGAATTAAGAAATATCACCAAACATCAGAAGCACCTCTAACTCAAATACATTACTAAGACTGCATAAAATATTACTAAAAAAAGAAACAAAACAGGATTCAGATCTCTGTTACCAATTTACAATTAGAAAAATGCAACTCAAATTTAAATTTTATATCTAATTAGGAAAAAAAATGACATCCCAAAATTTAAAAAAACAATGTCCTGTGGAAAATGGAAGCATAAACTCCAGAAAAAGAAAATGATGGAGTGTAAGGATGGACAGAAAGTGAACAATATGAAGGAGAAAAGTCACCATAGCAACAGAAAGCAGCCGTGTCAACTTAGTAGTCAAATTACACGCACAAAAACAAATGCAGCAGAAAGACTCTAGCAGGCATTGTTTGACTTAGAGGTAAATCTGAAAATGTAGAACACAGACGTAAAATATGGCACAAATAAAACTGCATATGAAATTAGAAGTATAATAATAAAACACATACAAGTGCCATACAAATACAATTAAAAAGCAATACCTACACTATCAACTAAAGCAATTTAAGGTTTAAGAAAAATGAAAAAATGATGAGGGTGGGAAAGCGTTATTGGGTACATAGGTTTTTTATCAGCTCTTGGGAATTGAGATCAAAATAATTACCCTTTTGAATACTTTTTGGGTGGGACAACCATATCATCAGCTAATCATAAGCGTCTTCGTTGTCTTCATCATCAACCTCCCTTTTCTTTTTTTTTTCCATGGGGTCAGAGTGTCACACCAGTAGTTGTTTTTTTCCTCGACTGAATGTCACTCTTGTTTCTTCTTTTACAGTTATGCTTGACTGTCACAGGCCTTCTCTCACACAATCTATCTATTTCTTTGGTGGATACTCTGGTATCCTTTTGCCTTCTTCTTTTTCTATCCCAGATCTTCTTCACCAGCTTATCTTCTATTTTCCTGCATGTGTCTGAACCAATGTACTCTGTTTTCTTTGGCCTTCTCTATAATTGAAGTTATTTGAGCTACTACTCAGATGCTCTAAGTTCTTTATCTGTCCCACAGTGTCCATCCTACCACCTGTCTCAGGCACTTCATCTCCATCACCTCTAGTTTCTTCAGCTGCTGTGCCTTTACTGAACAGGCATCTGTACCATACAGTTGTACTGCTCACAACCCTGTTTTTGTGCATCTTACTTTTCAACTTCTTTGTTATTTTTCTCTCACTCAATACCCCTGACTCTGTGACAGTTGGCTATAGATCTTCTGATTCTAGCTAATTCAGTTTAAAATTGTGTGTGTGTGTGTGTGTGTGTGTGTGTGTGTGTGTGTGTGTGTGTGTGTGTGTGTGTGTGTGTGTGTGTGTGTGTGTGTGTGTGTGTGTGGGTGTGGGGGTGGTACTGCTTTCGTATATGTATCTTTCAGTTCTTGCAGTTGACATCAAAATTATTACTTTTGTGAATTTTTGTGGGACTGTGGCATCTGAAAAACAGTATACATGTTTACGAAGCATTATGCTATTAATATGTTAATCTCCACATCTTGACTAATTTACTTGATGTAACTCAGCTAAGTTGTGTAGTGTTTTTACTTGTTTATAAATGAACTGTTCATCACTACAGTTTGACAGAAGAGCCCCTTAAATGACTACCCTAAATCTCTAACCAAAATTGCACATAGTTCACAAGTTAAAACCTTGTACAGCTATTAATTAGCTCAAATGGGTGGATGAACTATTTAATATTAAAATACACTATGAATATTTAATTAATCATGCATAAACTGTTAAATGTAAAACTCATATTGAAAAAAAATAAAAATAATGAAAAGCAGATGCCCATTTTATAAGTGCAATAGCACATTTGGTGTTTTTCCCCCACTTTTTCCCACTGTAGGGCAACCTCAGTATTGTTATATGTATGTAACGGGCAGTGTGTGGGGGGGGGCAAAAAAAAAAGTTTTGTTGTGTTTTGTCATTTTTAACTTTTTGTGCAGTCAAACAGTTTCACCTTTTGTGATTCTGCATTTCAGACATTTAAGTAAATATTAATGAATTCCATTTTGGAGTGTACAGTTATGGAACATTCCAAGTGTACAGTTATGGAACATCCTGAGTGTACAATTATAGAACATAGTGTAAAGTTATAGAACATTCTGAATGTACAGTTATGGAACATTCCGAATGTACAGTTATGGAGCATCCTGAGTGTACAATTATAGAACATAGTGTAAACTTATAGAACATTCTGAATGTACAGTTATGGAACATCCTGAGTGTACAGTTATGGAACATTCAAAATGTACAGTTATAAAACATCCTGAGTGTACAGTTATGGAACATTCAAAATGTACAGTTATGGAACATCCTGAGTGTACAATTATAGAACATAGTGTAAAGTTATAGAACATTCTGAATGTACAGTTATGGAACATTCCAAATGTACAGTTATGGAACATCCTGAGTGTACAGTTATGGAACATTCAAAATGTACAGTTATGGAACATCCTGAGTGTACACTTATGGAACATTCAAAATGTACAGTTATGGAACATCCTGAGTGTACAATTATAGAACATAGTGTAAAGTTATAGAACATTCTGAATGTACAGTTATGAAATATTCTTTTTGTACAGTTATAGAACATTCCAAATGTACAGTTATGGAACATTCTGAGTGTACAGTTATGGAACATTCCAAGTGTACAGTTATGGAACATCCTGAGTGTACAGTTATGGAACATTCAACATGTACAGTTATAGAACATTCTGAGTGTACAGTTGTAGAACATAGTGTAAAGTTATGAAACATTCTGAGTGTACAGTTATGGAACATTCCAAGTGTACAGTTATGGAACATCCTGAGTGTACAGTTATAGAACATAGTGTAAAGTTATGGAACATTCTGAATGTACAGTTATGGAATATTCTTTGTGTACAGTTATGCAACATTCTGAATGTACAGTTATGGAACATTCTGAGTGTACAGTTATAGAACATAGTGTAAAGTTATAGAACATTCTGAATGTACAGTTATGAAATATTCTTTTTGTACAGTTATAGAACATTCCAAATGTACAGTTATGGAACATTCCAAGTGTACAGTTATGGAACATCCTGAGTGTACAATTATAGAACATAGTGTAAAGTTATAGAACATTCTGAATGTACAGTTATAAAATATTCTTTTTGTACAGTTATAGAACATTCCAAATGTACAGTTATGGAACATTCCGAGTGTACAGTTATGGAACATCCTGAGTGTACAATTATAGAACATAGTGTAAAGTTATAGAACATTCTGAATGCACAGTTATGGAACATTCTGAGTGTACAGTTATGGAACATTCCGAGTGTACAGTTATGGAACATTCTGAGTGTACAGTTATGGAACATCCTGAGTGTACAGTTATAGAACATAGTGTAAAGTTATAGAACATTCTGAATGTACAGTTATGAAATATTCTTTTTGTACAGTTATAGAACATTCCAAATGTACAGTTATGGAACATTCTGAGTGTACAGTTATGGAACATTCCGAGTGTACAGTTATGGAACATCCTGAGTGTACAGTTATGCAACATTCAAAATGTACAGTTATAGAACATTCTGAGTGTACAGTTGTAGAACATAGTGTAAAGTTATGAAACATTCTGAGTGTACAGTTATGGAACATTCCAAGTGTACAGTTATGGAACATCCTGAGTGTACAGTTATAGAACATAGTGTAAAGTTATAGAACATTCTGAATGTACAGTTATGAAATATTCTTTTTGTACAGTTATAGAACATTCCAAATGTACAGTTATGGAACATTCTGAGTGTACAGTTATGGAACATTCCGAGTGTACAGTTATGGAACATCCTGAGTGTACAGTTATGCAACATTCAAAATGTACAGTTATAGAACATTCTGAGTGTACAGTTGTAGAACATAGTGTAAAGTTATGAAACATTCTGAGTGTACAGTTATGGAACATTCCAAGTGTACAGTTATGGAACATCCTGAGTGTACAGTTATAGAACATAGTGTAAAGTTATGGAACATTCTGAATGTACAGTTATGGAATATTCTTTGTGCAGAATTATGCAACATTCTGAATGTACAGTTATGGAACCTTCTGAGTGTACAGTTATAGAACATAGTGTAAAGTTATGGAACATTCTGAGTATACAGTTATGGAACATTCCAAGTGTACAGTTATAGACCATTCTGAGTGTACAATTATGGAACATCCTCACAGCCAAGTAGTGTCATTACTGATGTTACTAAAGAAAAATGAGGCGATTATTTACATGACATTTTAGAAAGTGACTGTTATAGTTCTTATCCAAGAACAGAAAATATAATTTGCACCTTAAAATGTCACATGGATACATCTAGAAGGCATACAGTGCAAAGTTAAGGAAAGAATAATTGTGTCAGTAACTAAAATAGACACCAGTAACAGTTTACTGAAGTTACGATATCAATTCTTAATAGATGAAGTTGGCAAAAAAAAATCCATTTATTAAATGTAAGTGCTCTGCTTATATAGTGTTCCTAGATTTAACAAAGATATTGACGGTATTTGGATATTAATGTTATAACAAGTTATCTGAAGCTGAACAGCAGCAACAAATAAAGAAATTGGGTACATAATTAGTTTGCAAGCAATAAATAATAAATGCATTAGTTAATCTATTAATTAAAAAACTGTGAAAATAAAATGGTGTATTACAGGATTGTATTACAGGGATGTGTCCTTTGACTATTAGTTGTATTTTTATGGTATGTTGTAGAGAAACGAACCACATGTGAAAGATTAGCTGATAACTGTAAGATAGTAGGCGCAGTCATATCTGTGGATTAATTCTGTGCGATTGATTAGGTAGTGTACAAGGACCAGTTTATTTTAATGTGAACAGTTAGAAGAAAACTGCAGGTATCATATTCGCTGTGGACAAAGAAATAGTAGTAACAGAAAGCAAGTGACATAACATACTTGCTATAAACTTCTCAGCTTTCATTAACTCATATTTATAATAAGAAGGAACAATTTTTAGGATAATATATTCAATTCTAAGTGTCAACACCAGCAAGGGATCATAGATATTACATACACCTGTTCTTTAAGTAGGCACATGTGACTTTTTGTACTTATTTAACTAAATTTGCAAAACAACTCAACAGATGTGGTACACCAAAAGACTAACCATGCTAAAGATATTAAATTATGAAAATAGACTTTAATGACTATCATTATTAAAGACATATAGTATAGTCATTTATTAGGACTTTTTTTTTTTAATTCCTTCCTTCATTCTATAGTGTTTACATTTTTGTCTAACATATGGTACACATGGTGAAAACATACATACTGGCAATGTATTACTTAAAATCAATATTAACATCCTCAAAGAAGGAGATACTTGTAACTAGAAAAAAATAACTTGATGCCAATGTCTGAAATAATGTGAATAAGCTCTAGCTAATTACAATGGAGAAAGAATAGAATAATTTTGCAAACATTATTTGTAAGGAAATACAATATATTTTTTTCAGAATTCTATGCCACAAGCAAAAATTAAAAACTGAAGTTCCAAACATCCTAACTGGCATTTTTCTATACAGTATTAAGGAAGCCTGGAATCTTATCACTCATGTTGTTAACATGTGGAAACACCTCCATCATAGTGACAGGCTGTAGTGGTACCAGTTCATAAGGTGGGGGTCCTCATCATACTTGGACAATTTTAGATTCGGTCTATATTACGTAATCGAAAACCCATATCATCAAACACCACAACACTGACACATATAGCCCAAACCGCAAATTTGCCAAACTCCCTAAACCGCAAATTTTCAAATCTCGAACCATCATAGTCAGCCAACACCACTGTGTGCTACATACTTCATACCCAAGCATAATAAATAAAACACCTACAAACACTAACCAAACCCTACTTCTAACCCTACACTAAACCTTACATACATTACTATCTATGCATTTACCTTCACCCGCACCTTAACCCTAAGGTCTGTAACTATTGCACACTTACCCTACAGACATATACCCAAACAAAACAAATAATCCACAGACATACAGTTAACAAAACCCTACTTCTAAACCTACACTAAACCTTACATATATTACCTATCTATGCACTTACCTTAACCAGCACTCTAACCCTAAGGTCCGTAACTATTGCACACTTAACTTACGGAGCTATACCGCAGATAGGCCAACCATGACACTTCGACATTTCGTGTTTTGTGGTTTTGAATGTTCGCCGTTACCGTAGTTCGCACTATACGTGTCGGTCTTGTGGTGTTTGCTGAAATGGGATTTCGATCTTGGAATATAGACCCTTTAGATCCATCATCCTGATCAGTGTTATATGTAAAATCAGGGAAGAAATCCAAAATGGAACATATCCAGCACGATGTAGGGAGAACTACATCTGACAGTTCTGGACTTGTATGGTCTTTGTTAAGTGCAGACCTTACCTTTTAGATTACGTAGCAGTACCTGATGAGGGTTTACCAGTGCACACTGTTTATCACCACCTTGTTACTGCGATTGCCACCACTGAACATATGGGGATAACGGGCAATTTAAATACATAAAATATCAGTCCATGCACATTTCAATGGGCAAAGCAGCAGTAAACCAACATGGCAATAAAAACAAAACAAAACAAAAACTCAAGATGTAGGGTTACCTGAATATGTCAGTGGAGTTATAAGTGGTGTCCCACAGGGTGCAAAGCATGGAACACTTATTTTTTAGACTATTTGTTGAGATAAAGAAGTGAAAACTGTTTTTTTAGAGTAACAAATATGTTGCTAACTGAAAACTGGAAAAATATGTTGAAGTTTTCCCATGGTCTGCAAAAATATACATCTGCTGCACCAGAAATGACTTCTTCTTAAATGTAGTAAATGCAGCATTATGGCATTTGTCTAAAAATTAGATAAATTATTAGAAAAGAAATAGTAGGGTCAGAAGAAATTACTAAAGCCATAGATAAAAAGTACATGAGTTAAACTTTACACTTGTGTATTCCAAAGCATTTTTGAATGCAGGAATGCATTTTGTAGATGAAGAGCAAGCTACTTGGTAACTTCAAAAGGCACAATGTTTCATTACTAAAGAAAATGGCAGGGTTTGATAGTATGAACGAATGAGAAAGGCTTCAGGAATTGTTATATTCTACATCATATATGTAATAGAAAACATTAAAAGTGAAGTGTAAGATAAATATTTCACATTTCTCAAACAAATTGAGAAAGGTTAGAGAAAAGACTACAGATTTTTTTTAAATATAAGGAGTTGCTACAACAGAAGAAATCATACTAGACGTTTTGAACAGAACAGTATACAGCCAATGTCAAAAAACAGGATCAGAAGCAGTAAAAAATATGAAGGCCAGCATTCCTTATGCCTATGGTTAACGGCAAAAATCAGATCGAAAGAAGAATTGGGGAGTTTCATAAAGAAGAAAAAGGAATGAAGATGGAGGATACAGAAGTAACAGATGCACGGAATAATAATTTTCCCAGCAGTTACAAAACTAACAAGTAATTCTCAGCCAAATTGTATGTTCTGAAAGGAGATACATAGTGGCAATCATTTGTAGAAGACTGATTCCAGAAAGAATTATTTTCTCATAATCCTATTGTAACTCAGAGACAAAGTGTGAAAAACAAAATAAATACTGATATAGTTGTTTGTTAGGTATAAACATCTGTTCTGAAAGCCATTAAGAAGTATTAGAGGGTCATTGCTTTAAATGGAAATATGTTGCTTATTTATTTATTTATTTATTTATGTCTTAACCAGTGTAGAACAATGATCCATATGGATGTTTCCAGCCTCTGTACTGGAAAACTGTCTGGTTATGCGATTTGTTCAGAGTCACACAGTAGGCATGTGCAGGATGGGGGAATCAATCCCTGGACTATAAGAAACTGCTCATTAACAGTGCATAGCTCTAATCATCTGTGTTAACTGCAAGACATTTTTACCATTATTTTATTTTATTTTATTCTAAGTAACAGAAGTAGACTGTTCCCAATAAGATACACTCTGCTGTGGAAGAGGTTCTGACAACCTGGAAATAGGAAACATTTAAATGTGTATATTTATTCTAGTAAATATTTATGATTTCTTAACAAGTTCACTATGACATTGACTATGAGTCTCAAGTCAAAGTATTGAGTATAAATCTATGAAATGTTTGGATTTTTGGCTGCCTTATGACTTGCAGATAGTACATCATAGCGACAGTGACAAGGTAGAAGTAGAAAGGTGAAAAGTACACTCTAATATTTTCACCTTACTTCTCATAAGGGTGTTGGACATTCTAAAAAGAAAAGGAACAACTTTCTGCCTGCTTACATACAGACTAAGAACACATAAAATGTTCTCCTTCCTGATTATATGTATGTGTGTATGTATGCTTGTAGTTATTGATTAAATTGCAAACATTCTAGTAAAAGTGTTCTTTTTTTCTGCTTATTTAGATTATTATTATTATTATTATTATTATGAATAATAATTATGAATACTCCTTTACTTTGTCTAAATTATAGTTCTTACCAGGAAAATGCCAATATATCAGGTACAGCGAAGAATGCTTCAGGGCGGTCATCTTTAAAGAATTAACTCTGCACGTATCTGCACTTGTAAATTTAGGCATGCTACATTGTGTTTCTTAGTTACACCAAATAGCAGTTTGGAGGCTTTCAAAATAAAATATGACTGCAGGGATAAATATTATCAACATGTCACCCATTATGCATCAGAAACAGATGCAGGTAGAGTACTAACAAACACTATTACACTAAAAGGCAAAATGCTGACTGAAAGTTGTTGGTATCTGCACAACAACTGATTCAGTAACCTCTCTAGAATTTTTCTATAGTTGGGAAGGTAAATAAATTACAGAAGGGCAGAAAATAACAATCTATTTATATTTGTTACAGAAACAAAAGAAACAGGCTTTCATTTATTGCACCGAACATCTCTGCTACTCTTTAATGAGAAGGAAGAAAAATAGCATCATGGGTAATTGTCAGGCTGTGAAGCTGGTAACCTAAGAATGAATCCAGTCATGAGTGTTAACCTCACTGTAAAAGTAGTCAGATGGCTGAAAAAATGATCAGAAAAATTACATATTGAAAACATCATCGGAGATACGCCTAGGAAAAATCTTACCGTGTTATGCTTAGAGTGGACATTCATTCTGGTAAATTTCTGTTATCTAAACTGATGAATGAAATGTGCAAGGAATTTGCATTTTAAGATTTGAGAAACCACATGAGTTCATTTGTCACAGTGTATAACATTTACATACCATTAAATCTCAGCTTTAAGAACTATGAAACTCCTAAGGCATAGGATAAGTTACATGTTTAAATCAAGCAAGGACAACTTTAATGGATTTCACTGAATAAATATTGTCTTTGCTCTCAGAGGGACAAACTTTACAATCAGCATTAAAGAAAGATGATAAGAACTGCTGGTTACATGTAGCTGGAGGTGTTAGCAATTACTAGAAATTAATTGAGTCTTGTTTTGCAATCCCAGTGGTTAGATATTACAAATATAACCGTCTGGAAAGTTTGTTGCTTAGGATGTGAGACAGAAGCATAAAACATGACATCATAATTTGCAGAAAAGTTTACTTTACGGGTGAGAGAATGAACCTGAACAAAATCTTCTGAACAATAAAGTAGATGAGAACCCTTAAACAATTGTAACTTTTTCAGCATGTTATGACACCTTTCTTTAATAACTGACAGGCAGAAAATGTTGAAGTCAGTTCTGTTAGGTGGAAGAAATAGTTTAAAACCACAATGATTAATACCTGCAGATTATGGTATGTTTAAGCTTTCTAGGATGATAGTCCAAAAAGGATAGCTGGAAGCATATTTGTGATGTATGAGCTTAAGGCTAATTTATATTAAATATTATCTTCCTAGAATATCATTTGCTGTAGCAAAACCAAGCTATGTCAATAGCAATTGGCTACAGAATGGGAAGTCATAAGAACAATTGTACAAAATAAATGTACTGTGAGATGAACACCATACTAACAATGACTTACAAACACTTTTTTACTTGTTATATTGTTTTGCAGTTTGCCATGTGTGGAAATGTGGTAAAACTATGTTTGAGAAAACTACAGTGGTTAAGCGTATGTGACAGTCAAAATGAGTGCCTGTGAAGCAGGATGTACAACAGAAAGAAGATGGAACAGAGTGAAGGTCACCATTGTTTTACTGCGGGATGAGGTTCACTAGGATGGTAGATGGTAGATCTTGAGGCAACACTGTGTTCAATGGAGCTACAGAGAATCGAAAGACATGAAGAAGGGGAAGATAGGGTGTTTAAAGCTGCCGATCTGATGTAGGTTTATCAACTATGTCAGGGAACCAAGTACCCCACAGTGGATTTGCCACCGTCTGTTTGCAGACAACAGACTGAAAACTGCTTTTATTATGATAGCCGTGATCACCCCTCTGATTCTCATACAATTAAGACTTCATCTAATTCATTTTTACATGGCATGTCATCTCACAGATTCTTAGTTCATTCTTGACACATTCACTGGAAAGCACTTATTCTTGAAGATGCATGGCACAGAAAGATTTCAGCACTATAAAAGAATTTTGTAGATTTCAGGCTCATTTGGTACACATGACATGATCCATGGGAAAGCTGGTGTTATCACATGGCTTAAATGGAGCAAAATATGCCAGTGCATACTCCAGAAAGAATGACATATGCTGGCAGGAAGGACTGCTAATCTAGCGACTGTTAAAATGCATGCAGTGTGGTGGGGACATCACCTGGTGTCTCTCCAACTTACATTGGAATCAGATGAGATGGATTGCTTGGGAAAGAAGCAGGTATTACCAAATTTTATTTTATTTTTTAATTTTTTAATTTTGTTTTATTTTGCTGTTGTTTAATGAGTTTGCCCAACTTGGTTTAGTAAAAAAAAATTATTTTCAGCAAAGTCCCACAGAGAAAAGTTTCAACAAATTACAAACATTTTTAAAAGATATTCAGTAAGATACATGAACAGACACTACATTATATACATTACCATTACACATACGTTTGTTGACTAGATTACATTAACATGAATTAAGGCAACCATTGCAGAATAAAGATTATTTTGCATTAGTACATGTTGAACATTGAGCGTTTAAAGAGGTGTATTAGTGAGGTTTTCAAATTTCTAATAGAGCATGTGATTAGTCCTTAGAAATTCAAAGGAATGGAAGTGAGGGAGGAAGTTAGGCAGGACAGAGCATGTTAATATTGTAGATAAAGAGATAAATATAAAGTGCACTCTTAGATTATATATATGCCTATCGTAAAGTTTATAAAGGTGGGGGGAGAGCAGAGTGTCACAAAACTATGTATATAGCTGGGAGGTGCTAATAAGATTATTTGGGTATTGGTGTCGACTGATTGTGTGGGATAGGAGTCTGAATTATGGGAAATAAATTAATGATATAGAGAGCTGAAGGTAACAGTAGCAATTATCCTGGCAATGTAAGGAACAGATCCATTGCTTTGGTAGGAGATGTTTTAGTGGAGTTTTAAATGAGTTTGCATTCTAAATGGATTTCAACAGTAACAGGATGTGGTTCCATAGTTTAGCTACATACTTTGAATTCCTTCCTACATCCTAGATCCCTCTATTCCTCACAGTGTAAACCCCAGCTCTCTGTGCTGATAAATCAGCCTGCTGTCTTCCTAGCTAATGTCTTCTACTCCTCTTCACGCCACGGCCTTCCTTTACCTCCCGTACCTCCAGTTTTCTTATTACATTATCAACTGCTTCTACCACTAAATGAGACTGTATTTACTCAACTAACATGACCAATCATCACGTCTAGTCTCACTGCCTTTGTACCTATTCTTTGGAATTTCATCTGGATACTAGTGTCCCTCCTTTACTATTAACCTATATGCCATGTTTTAGTTAAACTTTCTAGGACAATGTATTAACCGCAGATTTATTTGTTTACTCTCTATGTAAATTTAATTATGCTATCAATGCTCTGACATATCTGCTTATTTTTCCATTTAAATGTATGCATTTAGCATTTGTGCTCATCTGTAAGTTTGTGTTCTTTTTTTTTGTTTCTTGTTGTGTTGTTAATTACGGATACCTGTGCATTGTGTAAATGTATATTTATTGGAGCTTTTCTCCCTGGGCCTCTGTTGAAAATAGATTTCTTACCCAGTCAGACTTTCCTGGTATCCAAATGTCAGCTAACTAACTAACTAACTAACTAACTAACTAACTAACTAACTAACTAACTAACTAACTAACTAACTAACTAAAAACTAAATAAACTGACTCCTGTAGTACTATATGATTAGATTATAGTGATTAGTGATTTTTTTGTGTAGCATAAAATTTTACTGGGGGCGTAGTCCTGCATTAACTTGTTAAGAGCTGGGAAATTTTCTGGCTTAAAGATAAACTTGTGTTTTGTAGTTAACTGAGAAAGAGCTAGGTAATGTGATAGTTCTAACCAGTTTGACTCTCTGAGGGCTAGGCAGCGGTGAGTTCTATTATTATAGTTTACTGCAAACTTGGCTATTTTATTATAATGTTGCTGAAGTTTGTACAGTTGTGCGAGTTGTAGGTCAGTGAAGATTGGGGTAACATAGAGGAAAGATTGCAGTAGGAAAGTCGAGGTCATAAATCTTCTGGGTATCTCTCTTATAGCAGTAAATGACCCTTAAAATGTAGGTGACAAGGATAAAAAATGTTTGTGTTGAAAAATGCTATACCATAATTGCAGAACATACACTTTTCTGAAAAAGCAGGCCACCAGATAGAGCAGGAATCTCATCCTTCAGAGGAAAGGCACATAGGATATCCATATTAGCTGTGAGAAAGGCAGAATGCACACATTACAAAAAGGGTTATAGCAGCTGAGAGGAAACACAAGCAGCAAACATGCACAAATATATACTCACACAAACACACACAGGCACATGATCACATTCATGCACATTTCAATGCATAGAAGTTAAGCCACAGTCATATATATATATATATATATATATATATATATATATATATATATATATATATATATATATGGGTACCTATGAGTTGATCGACAACTCAAAACATCGACAGTGACTTCACCGACAAGTCAAATAACCGACATCGCAAAATACGGACGTTTACCAGGTAACGTATGTAAATTCGCTACTCATGCCTACCATGGTTTAGTAAGTGTGGCAGTGTCATGCAACCATGGTAGGCATGAGTAGCGAATTTACATCTGTTACCTGGTAAACGTCCGTGTTTTGCGATGTCGGTTATTTGACTTGTCGGTGAAGTCACTGTCGATGTTTTGAGTTGTCGATCAACTCATAGGTACCCATATATATATATATATATATATATATATATATATATATACATTGCATGGATTAGCATACTATGAGTTGTACATCAACAAGCACTGAATCAATGTTACTACATATATGGTACTTAGTACACAGAAACTGCCAACATAAGCTCATGAGGTTTCAGAATCAAATGGTGAGAGCTGCTCTAGCTAATTAACTTGCTCAGAATCACACAAAATGCAACAAACTGAGGATAGGTTTTATATCTGAAAAAATAGAGAAAGGTTATCTATTTTAACAGTTTTGTTTGCCAGTGAAGCAGGATTTTGATGAATGAGCAGAGCAGTGCTGCAACATATAGCTAGGAGGACTTCAAAAAGACACAGCTAAGATTTTCAAAACCTTCCTTGTCCATCTATCTGCTCCTCATCTTTGCCCCCTACTTTATGTAGCAGCAATGATATGCTACAGGAATACACTATATGATATTTGTCCATGAATGCAATAGATCACAATAGTCAGATGCCCATTGTAGAGTCAAAAGCAGTGCCAGATATGTAGATGTGCCAGGTGGAAAGGGATGACCATGTAGTACAGTGGACATATAAATTACTAAGAGAAAACACCCTGACCTTCCCTATGTGTTTGTTCATAGAAGCATGTTGTACTCGTACCTCTCAAATGTCCAGATTATCATAAAATGTCCAGATTTTTGCCTCATATTTTTGGTTCCTCATAAAAATTGTGTTCTTCTGGCAAATCACTGAAGACTGAAGTCACTAAGTAATGACAGACATTTGAATTTCAGACTTCATATCATTCAGAGAATTTAGGATAATACTTAACCTTTTATTCCAGAAACTTTCTAAATTTATAAAAGCAATATTTAAAACAGATCCATATTTTTTGGCCTTTGTTCCCCCCATTATTTTTGGCTTTTTGTTCTAAGAGGCTGAGAAGTATGGTTGTACTTCGAGTTGCTAACCTATATTTTTGTATCCCTTTTGTTGAATTTCTTTGCATAATTACAGATTTTACAACATTTACGTTAACAAATCCTTTCACCATAAAAGCATATTACATTAGAATACCTGCTTGCATTACTCCTGCAATTTAAGCGGACCATTTCCCAGACTTAACTATATAAATTTATCTACATTCTTACCTTGTTTACCCCTACCTCGTTTCACTGTCCTCAATAACAATTGTTAGCACCGTAAGAATGAATTCCCTTTTCCATGAACTAACTTTACAATATACCCCCCCCCCTACTTCATCCTTCACTCCATGTTTTTAAAACCGACCTATATGAAATGTGTGGTTATATACCCAACAAGTGGACACAGTCTAATTCTTTAAGTTTTTACTTCTGCCACTGGCTACAAAGAACACCCCACGTTTGTTGTATCATGTTTCTTCTTGACCCACTGGGTATCCAGTGCCCTTTACATCTTTTCTTCCTTAACCCTTCCATCTTATTTCACTATTTCAACATTCTTCTCCTTGTATTTATTTGTATAGCCAGATAGTTAGTATTTGGTCACCAGGTAGGTGAACTGGTCTAAAGACCCTATTCAGCTTAGACATGGGGAAGAGGGCATAAGTGAATAAATCATCAGTACAATTAATTGCAACAAAGACAACTAGAATTTGGTACAAGTATTTATATATGAATGCAACGGTATGAGATAAATGTCAAATATTTCAGTTATACACTGTACAGTATTACTGGACTGACAACAATGTACATGTTACGAAAAAGTTGATAGTATTTTGTATTTACACAACAAACAATTGTAATATGTCAGTTGGTATAAAACACAGATAGCTATATCATTGTATGTTTGTCATTCTTTCTTTCCACATGGCTTAATTAATGAGATGGGTACATAATGTTCTCTTAAATTCCTACAAAGCAGTGATAAATGTGATTTCTGGAAATAATGGCTCCATGTGACTAGTCCTTTTCTAGAAAAGGCTTTTTCACTAATTTAGTTTTACAGCTAGGTCAGATAAGAGTTATATGCCGCTTCTCCGTACTCCATTATTTTCTCCATCTTTGCCACAATATCTCCACCTTCAGCCTTGAAGACTTTCCCGAACCGTCCATCTCCTTGTCCTTGCTTTCTCCCTCTCCTTCCGTTTGCCACCATTTAGCTGCACCTTTTTAATATGTCATCTACAAGTAGCTGTGTTACTCATTCTTCAAAATCCTTCTACACTGACCAACTTTACATACAAAACAGGTACAATAAATAACCCTTGTCATTTTTTTCTCATATGACATCTTCTCACAGTTCCCAGGTTCTCCCATTTTCCTTTAAGTCTCTCACCCCCCCCCCCCCCCCACACCATATATACAGGTTACATTTCTCTACATCCCTCCATCTTCAGTGTCTTATATTTTCTTACTACCCTTCCTCTTTAATTCAGCTAGTGGTTCCAGACCTCCTGTACAATGCATCTTCATATTGTACACTGCTCCAGTATTCTGTAAGTTATGCAACACCTGACACATTCCATTTTTATCCCATCAAGGCCTTCCTAAAACAATATTCCCCTAGTTTATTTAATGGCAGCTTCCTTTCTATTCTTGCTTCCCCAGATCCCAATAAATCCCTGTAAATTTCTACTACTGAAACCTTCCTTATTTATATCCATTTAATTCACATACTCCCTTCCTCCTCCTACTTTTTTGCCTGTTTATCTCTCTCCTTAAGTTTGTTAGTACTAGACAATGCTGAAGAAAATAGACAATCTATTTTCCCATCTGCATGTTTTAACTGCAAATTATGAAAGCTCAAAATATCTCTGCCTCTCTTTTCCATCAAAGTGTTTCCGCCCCATATCCATTATCCTCTGACCATTGCAGTTTTCTCTGCATTACCAATACTAAGTCACCATCCCATACTTCTTCTTTCTCTGAATCCCTTATGTCTAGCTAGAAAATCCCTCTAACTGGTTTACCAGCCCCGTTATTTTTTTTCTACATCCATCTTTCATAGAGACTGTCACACCCCCTCCTTTCCAAACCTTTTCATCTTCCCTCCTGCATATCTCAACTCACTAAGTCAGATTTATGACACCACATACCACCTAAATTCTTTCATTATTCATTCACCTTTTCCTTTCATCAACCTAAGCCCCTCCTTATTCATTTCAACCCCCAAGCCTGTCAAAGAAATCTTTTGCATTCTATTTAACCATCTCCCACAATGGAGGCGACATCACGTTTAGGACTACAGGTCTTCATTTCAGTTTAGTAAATGCTTGACCATTTGTCAATAATTTTCATCAGTCTTTCTTCCAACTTCAGTACATTATTCCAGATTATCAGTTTAAACCCAGACATAAAATACTTCTCTTCTCCGTCTGACTTTGGCAGTCTCTCCTCATTCAACTCAATTACCGATCATTATGAATGATTTTTTTTTCCCAGATGGCATTGTAACTCTGATTTCGTTTCATAGTCCTCAAGCAATCTCAAATTACCTTTCTCATTCAGCAAGCCATGGATTCTCTGAGCCAACACTTCAGTCACTAAGAAAGATATATTGGTGATGGGTGACAACTATAGCAGATTTCTATTCCCCAACCTCACATCCTCAGATAACTTTCCATTGAAAGTTATGTGTACTCTCAGCTCCGCATATGATGTCTTCACTCACTACATCCACATATCCTTCACAAGTAACTTCTCCTATATAGCAAATATAAGATCTCAAGTAACCATTTCAGATGATTTTGAATAGCCTTCAGAGATGTGCGTGCTTTTCCTTTCCATCATGTCATGCTCACTCTATCACACCCAGCGAGAGTCTCCAGCGATAATGATCCCCGCTTCACTGCAAACTGGGCGCCATAGTCGAAAACACATCTGACACAGATATCCTTCAGAAGGGCCTCACAGAAACGGATAACTGGTGCCAGAGCCATTGCCTAAAGTTAAACGCCAAGAAATGCATAGTCATACCCTTCGGGAAAAACAAGGTTACCCCTAGCTACCATATAGGTGGCAATCCACTGAGCACAGAAGAAGTCATCAGGGATCTGGGGACCCAGGTTGACAGTAGCCTTTCGTTTGACACTCATGTTGCTAAAGTAGTTAGGAAAACCTTCTACATTGCCCACCTGATCATGAAGGGATTCACATCTAGATCAAGGGAGGTCATTGTCCCCCTGTACTCATCACTCATTAGACCTATGATTGAGTACAATGCTCTATTCGGAATGTATCTGACCTGACACCTGCAGCAGCTGGAAAGGCCCCAAAAGTTCCTCACCAAAAGGATAAAGGGTCTCAAAAATATGTCTTATGCTGCCCGACTGAAAGAACTCCAGCTCTATTCAGTCTCATACCGCTTGCTCAGAGGTGACCTGTGCCTGACATATAAGGCCATGTCAAACCCAGATTTGATGAATATGCTTCACCTCAAAAAATCTAGATCCCTCAGAACCACAAGGGCGGGAGACTTAAACCTTGACACGGTTATTAATAGAACGTACTGGAGGGACAAATTCATCACCCAGAGACTCCCTATGCTGTGGAACAAAATCCCGGTACATGTGAGGCAGAGCACCTCGCTGGCCTTGTTCAAGAGGAATCTTGACCAATGGATGGGAGATCGCAGATATACCCCAGGGATTACTTCAGTGTCACTGCTTGACAGAGGCACAGCAAAATAATAGGCATAGTTTTATTCAAACTAAAGGGGTGGCGAAAGCCACATAACTATGGGCTAGGCTTATAAATGCCCTTGGGCAGATAGCCTAGTATGAACCTATGAAACTATGAACCTATGAACATAGCTCACTTTTTGTTGCAACGCTACACCTCTGAGGATCTTCTTAGTTCTTGCTAAAAAATCCTAAGCAACAGCCTTAGTGTGAACATTACATAAAGTGGGAGGCATAAAATTGCCTGATTCTTCATGTCTCCCTTATCCTTTGGAAGCAATAATGGATCAGTTTCTGCCTTAGATGGTGCTACTGTCTATTCTTAGACTGTTGAATTCTACTATGAATCCTACTATATACCATTTACCTGTACCAACTAATAACATTTTAAGTATAGTCGTTCAGTTATCCTACTATCCCAGTTTCAAATTCCTAATGGCATCTAATATATATATATCTATATTTATATTTATATTTATATCTATATTTATATTTATATCTATATCTATATTTATATTTATATTTATATCTATATCTATATTTATATTTATATTTATATTTATATCTATATTTATATTTATATTTATATCTATATATTTATATTTATATTTATATTTATATATACATTTCCATTTTTTCTTGCTTCATCATTCTCTTTCTCTTTCAGTCCCTAAAGACCATGGAATGTGTGTGCACCTCATGCAGAAGCCATGAAAAACTTTAAATATCCCCTTACTACTAACTATTTTTATTCCTCCCTCCATCTTCATACTCTTATTTGTCACAGTCATTGGTTAATTACTTCCCAAAGTAAGATACTGTGTGCACTACTCTGTGTCCACCATCTTGCTGCATACCTCCCCAACTATGCATTCGCCTACTGTTCCTCTAAATCATCCAACTTTAAGTTCTCTCACCATCCTCTTCCTCTATTTCACCATATGCTCTCCCTTCCCCTTACAGTCATTTCAGTTCTAAGTCCCTCTTTCTTAATTCGTCCCTACAGGAATAAATTACATTTCCTGTATATCTTGTTGCTTTAATAACTTCCCATTCTCTCTAGCCCCATCTTACCCACCCCATTCTTTCTGTTTTCCATTAATTTCTAGTTGCAGTATTTAATGGAGCCAATATACAATATCCTCCTTCCGTCCTTCCGTCCTTCTCCGGGTGCCATCTTTCTATAATTGCACCTGCTCTCATCTCCCTAGCTCCATTACCACCATCTCATTTTCAGCCACTGACCTGCAATACTGGTATCGTCTCAGTCTCCAGCAGTATTTCAGTCGATTAAAATCCTCTGGTCATGCTCACTATGTTACAGTATGACCTTTGTGAAGGAATACCTCGGCTCTTTCCCCTCTTTTTCTCTCAATATACCCCTCCCCAATTCTAAAATATTGTCAGTCATCTATATTTTTTTTCTGATTCCATCAATGATATTATATCCATCCATATGTACTCTTCAGCTCTGGTTTAACAATCATATTAAATTTCCACACAATAGCACATCTATACCCCACTCAATGCACCTTTTCTGTCTCCTCTGTATATGCCCACAGAAAAGTTTTATCATCCTTATTAGGTCCATAAAATAATATTCCCATAACACTTTTCCCTTCCCTACTATTTGCCACCCGCCTCCCTTGTTCATCCCTCTTTATTTAAACTATGTCCTATTATATACCTACTTTTATTATTACCCTGGCCACATTTCCTACCTCTCATTAGCAAGATACATGCAACAACATGTATCCCCTCTTTTGTAGTTTTCCTTCTAATCTGCTGTTAATCTCCCTTTCCTGCATCATAACTACATTGACCAACTCTATATCCAGTTTTGTGAATATTCTGTCCCTTTTCAATCAGATTATTACCCCCCTCCTATATTCAGAGTGCCTTATCTAAGAATTTCTACCCCCTTATACTTGCTCCTCCTGTCTCTCCTCCTGAGCCAGGCAACAATGTTACTTGTAGAGTGATACAAGCCCCCAGCAATGCTCCCTAACATTAGAAGAGCACGAGCGCTGTCATAATGTCATCAGGGGGTTTCCAGAGCCTTGGTCTCTGCTTGTTCTTCCTACACCAGTTCCAAATCTAATCACCACCATGCATCCACATTTGGGCCTAGTACTCCTGTTTCTGCTCACATTTCATCTATATGGATATATATATATATATATATATATATATATATATATATATATATATATATATATATATGGGTCTACTTAAAAACTCCTAAAATCCACTTGTTTGAAAACAAACAGTGGATCCTCGGTTTAGCGAAAGTGCACTTAAGTGAACTATAGTGGGGAAAGGGAATTTATGTGTTTCCCCACTATAGTGCGATCTCAGAGTTGATATATTTAAGTAGGGGGAGAATTGTTTTTTATGGGTTCCATGAACTGATGTTCACGAAAGTGCACTTTTGCTTAAGTGCACTTTCGCGAAACCGAGGATCCACTGTTTGTTTTCGAACAAGTGGATTTTCGAAGTTTTTAAGTAGACCCATATATATATATATATATATATATATATATATATATTTATACAGGGGTCTACTTCTAAATCCTGAAATCCGAAAATCACAAAGACAACAATCCCGAGATGAGAATCCTGAACCAGGAAACATCGAACGACAGAAGTTTAACCAGAGCAAGTAGACACTTGCCCAAAGCAAACATGAACATTCACTGCACCATCTAAAAACCACCAAGGTGTAGGGGTATGCCCCCTACACCCCACAATGTGGTGTGGGGGTTGTCTACCACACCCCCTAACTATATATACCAACTCTGGTACTGCACTACAGTGGAGAAAAGGCATACGTCCCCATGCTGGGCAAGTGTTTACTTGCCCTGGATAAACTTTAACCATTCGGTGTTTCCTGGTTTGGGATTCTCATCTCAAGATTGTCGTCTTCATTATTTTTGGAAGTGGAGATATAGAAGGCGACCCTTGATATAAAAAAATGAGACCACAATGAATCATTCCAAAACGTTTCCCACCTTTAATGTGACCTATAACCTGTACAATTCATTTGAAATTCTGTTAGGGGAAAAATATAAAAAATTAAAAAATATGCAATATGCTGGTTGCATAAGTGTGCACATCCTTAAACTAATACTTTGCTGTGTGTGCACACCCTATAACTAATACTTTGTTGAAGCATATTTTGATTTAATTACAGCATTCAGTCTTATTGGGTAGGCATCTATCTGCATAGCACATCTTGACTTGGCAATATTTGCCCACTCTTCCTTGCAAAAGTGCTCCAAATCTGTCAGATTGCGAGGGCATCTCTTGTGTACAGCCCTCTTCAGGACACCCCACAGATTTTCTATTGGATTTATGTCTGGGCTCTGGCTGGGCCATTCCAAAACTTTAATTTTCTTCTGGTGAAGCCATTACTTTGTTGATTTGGATGTATTCTTGTTGGATTGAAAGGTGAAATTCCTCTTCATCTTCAGCTTTCTAGCAGATGCCTGAAGGTTTTGGGCCAAAAGTGACTGGTATTTGGAACTGTTCATAATTCCCTCCACCTTGACTAAAGCCTTAGTTCCAGCTGAAGAAAAGCAACCCCAAAGCATGATACTGCCACCACCATGCTTCACCATGGGGATGGCGTTCTTTTGGTGATGTGAAGTGCTGTTTTTACACCAAATCTACCTTTTGGAATTGTGGCCAAAAAGTTCAGCCTTTGTCTCATCAGGCCATAACACATTTTCCCACATGCTTTTGTAAGGCTCGATTTACTGTTTTGCAAATTTTAGCCATGCCTGGATATTTTTCTGTGTAAGAAAAGGCTTCTGTCTTGCAACCCTACCCCATAGTCCAGACATATCATGAATATGGGAGATTGTTGTCACATGTAGTACACAAGCAGTACTTGCCAGAAATTCCTGCAGCTCCTTCACTGTTAAGGTAGGTCTTGGCAGCCTCCCTGACCAGTTTTCATCTTGTCTTTTCATCAATTTTAGAGGGGCGTCCAGTTCTTTGTGACATCACTGTTGTCCCATATTATCTCCACTTTTTGATGACTGTCTTCACTGTGTTCCATGGTATATTCAATGCTATGGAAATGTTTTTGTACCCTTCTCCTGACTGATACCTTTCAACAATGAGATCCCTTTGGTGCTTTGTAAGCTCTATGCGAACCATGGCTTTTGCTATAGCAGGCAACTGAGTAAATGTCAGGAAAATCCTACTAGGACAGCTGAACTTTTTTGGGGTTAATCAGTCTCTTTAACTGATGGCAGGTGTGTAACCAAGAAGACTGAATGCTGTAATTAAATCAAAAGCTGCTTCAACAAAGTATTAGTTTAAGGTTGTGCACACTTATGCAACCAGTGTATTGCACATTTTTTATTTTTTATATTTTTTCCCCTAACAGATTTGTTTGTTTTTCAAATGAATTGTACAGGTTATAGGTCACATTAAAGGTGGGAAAAGTTTTGAAATGATTTATTGTGGTTTCATTTTTAACACAAAAACCTGGCATTTTAACAAGGGTCTGTACACTTTTTATAGCCACTGTATATATATATATATATATATATATATATATATATATATATATATATATATATATATATATATATGTATAAAATCCCAAAGGCAGTCAATGAATGTAAAACCAGCTTGAAGAATGACTGTAGACTGTCTGCAAGTATTCAAAAGGTGCAAGCACCACCTTAATACATAAAACAAAAAACCTGGTTAGCGCTTTCATTTCACAGTGTGTAAAACTTCATCAGACAGGGTCTTTGGCTTGTGTGTGTGTGTGTGTATATATAGATATATATATATATAGATAGATATGTATATATTTATATATATATATATATATATATATATATATATATATATATATATATATATATATATATATATATATAGATATGTATATATTTATATATATATATATATATATATATATATATATATATATATATATATATATATATATATATATATATATATGTGTGTATATATGTTTACAAAAGAGTTTATACTCCACCTTTTTAATTCCATCAGGGTGACATTCCACACATTTCTACACACATGAAACCATTTTTGACTGCATTTACAAAAAAAAAAAAAATTGCAGAGAAAACAGATTCATTCTGCAGTCTATACTTCAATATGTGTTGGAACAAGATATTTGTATCTTCTCTAAATAGATTTACAGTGTGTCATAAGAAACATTTTAATACCCCTTCTACAACTCAAACACAGAAAAATAACCCATGAAAGATAGGGGGTTACAGAATTATAGTCACTCTGTCACTTCACAGTTGCAGTTTTCTGGTTCCAATATATACAAAATATATAAAAAAATTAACATTTGCCATTATCTGAGAGGTACCCTGCAAAGACTTCAGAGTTCAACATGTACTTTCCCCATTCATCAGACATTTATTTATTTATTTTTTTGTATTTACATCTGAAATCATGTATTCATTTCACCCCTTCACTGCACCCCTCCCCATAAAAGAACTCTACACTATACACAAAACCCTCATTAGTAACAGACTAAATTTTGAAAATGATATTTGTATCATCTTACTAAAAATAGAAATAAAAAGTAATTGAAATTATCATAAAAGTACCTTCAGTCATTCTGCCGTGAAAGTGTCTGCAAGTCAAATAGAATGAGGGTCACCAGATCTAGGGATCTAAACTTAGTCAGTGACTCAAACAAAACACACTGGAAAGAGATATGTGTCTCAGAGCTTGCCCCTTCTTTGGAGCAGGCTTCATATACATGTTAAATAGAAAACTTTCCTGACCCTCTTCAAATGCAATTTGGATCAATGGATGGGGAATCGCAAATTCACATCTGGGGAAGTGCCTATGTCCATCATGGACAGGGGTAATCTGTTGTACACTGAATGCACAGGCAGAAATCCATGCCATCCGCTTGCCCCTAGGGGCCGTATATTGGGTAGAATTGAACTACATTGACTAGGCTTGTAAGGGCTCTTAAGCTGTTAGCCTAGTAATCTCCAATGAATGCATGACGCTATGAATGGCCCTTCGTCTCTGAGTTATCCTTATCTCTGTCTTCCAGAAACAGGGAGAAAAATAAAAAGGGAAACCTTATCTTGTAGCTATCTACTTTATAAACCAATTAGCTCATGGCCAGAATAGTTATAGTTTACCAAGCTTTTTCAGTTCTCCATTCACTTTTGCACAAGATTTCATGCTGTAGTTTTCTTCCTCCATGTAACATCAATCTTTTCTTGTGAAATACATATTTACATGTGCACCAGTTCTTATTGTTTATACCCAGAATGGTAGGACTGGAAAAAAACACCATGCACAGAAGAATAAAAGAATATTAAGCACAGTAAGGACTCTGTACAGGCCATTGATTCCCTCTCACCTGACCCTGCAGCACTTAGTTGTCAAAAAGATTTCTTTGCGTGATTTCATTCCATCTCGACTCTTGTCAACCCTGATAACAAAGTGAATCAATGGCTTCTTGCTTCACTCCACAATTTGACTGCATCTGCAGCACATGCTGGCACTCTGCCCTCCCATTCCCATGAGCTATCCTTGTCTCCTAAAGCCCACCATCAACTATCCATCTCCTTGTTGGTCAATCAGTCCCTCTAATTATGGCCACACAATTTTGATCCTGACACCTTCTAACATACAAAAAGCATTCACTCCAATGCTGGTGCCTTCTGAATCACATGCCACTGTTAGCTGGTTTATCCACCATCCTTTTTATTGCCAGCTTTGGATTGTTTTCTGTCAGTTGAACCCCGTTGCTTCTTTTTGACTGTCTCTGCTCCTCCATTGAGCCAGTCCCCACATCCTTCTCCCTCCTCCTCTGTTCGTCTTCCAGTCACTGATTTATATAATCTTATAGGCACCTCTGATGACTTAACTTGTTATTTATACTCTTTACATAACAGTCTCAGCTGAAATGGATACATCACTTTAACCATCCCCCTTTCTCAAGCTTATTAAGGATGGGAATGAGTGGACTGTTTGCCTTTGTAGCAGTCAAGTCTTCTGACACACACACACGCACACACACACACACACACACACACACACACACACACACACACACACACACACACACACACACACACACACACACACACACACACACACACACACACACACACACACACACACACACACACACACACACACAAACAGTCACCTTCTCTCACACCAGCATTAATCTCTTTTTAAATGCTATCTTCTGTAACAGATATTCCCTCATTCTATAGCTGTGGGACTTAGAAAGAAAATGTCTTGGCCTGTTATACCCTGCTACTATTGTCTCCCCTCTAAGTGTCTGATTGATTTGTATATCAATATTATCTGAATACTGTTTGGTGTTCTGGTACCACTACCTAGACCTTTGCAAACATAATTGTATTTCTACCTTCTTATTATTTGTCATCTTATCCCATGCAGGGTGTCCTTTCCTACTTCATTCTTCCAAATCTTCTTGTCACCTGTGCATAATTTCCAGTGTCCATTTCAGTTGCTGCATTTTTTCTACCTGAAGAGAGACAAGTAATCCCCCATCTTCAATCCCTGCCTTTAAGTGTGACTCTTTACATGCATAGCCACCAATTCTTACCTCTTGGCCACAACCTCCATGTTCACACTCATTACCTTGGCACAATTTTGTCAAGCTTTTCTTCTGTGGTGTTAGT
Source organism: Protopterus annectens (assembly GCF_019279795.1). Lineage (NCBI taxonomy): Eukaryota > Metazoa > Chordata > Ceratodontiformes > Protopteridae > Protopterus > Protopterus annectens. The sequence goes on from NC_056735.1 coordinate 79,910,462, forward strand.
GACAATTGCTATTTACTTAAATCCTGATCACAGGCACCAAACCATTTTTTATATCACTACCCCTTTATGGTAAAACTTTGTGTTCCGGTTACTAGGAAACTTTACATTTACTCTCTCCAGGTAAGAAATTTGTAGTTTGTGCTGCCATGTTTTATCAACCTCAATACTGCCCCAAGTGCTACATCCCTGTATGTAATCTTTACAAAGTATTATACCATATTGGATAAACCCAGTTAGGCTCTAATTTGAAAGCCTATAAATGTATACATAAGTTATCCTGTATAAAAAACTGTTATAACAAACAGATCTCAATTTCAAGACCATATGGTTAGACGTGCTTTTCACTTGATTAGGAAAACTGAATGCTGTATCATTGGGAATGAGGGTAATATAATGGCAACAACATTTAATCGCAGTGGCAAATGACATGAGGGATAAGTGGTCACAGAGAGATTAAAACAAGTGTCAAACACATCCTACGATAATATAATACAATTGTGCAATGCTTTTATTTTCTAAGATGTATACAACTTTTAAAGAAATGCATTGTTTAACAGAACTTTTTTGTTGTGTTTCTTTGGGGATAGGAAGTGCTGATGGTGAACGTGCGTGACTCACTTTGCCTGGTGTCACATTTGTAGATGGATAGTCTATATGATGTTGCTCTTTGTCAAAAGTTCTAAAATATAGTGCAAGAGACTTTTATCAATATAGGAAGCTTGAGTTTTATTTAAAGTTAACATAGCTAAGTAATTTACTTGCATTCTTATTAACACCCTACACAGGCAGGGATGATGGAAAGGTTGCGCTCTTTACAGAGCTCACCAATATACAGAATCCTATGGAGATCATCACTGACTATCTTTGGGGATTCTATTTCTGAGCAAAAATTGAAAAATTTTTCTCTGAGCTGATAATTGTCAGCTCATAATTCTCAAAGAGCTTAGTATATAATCCTCTTTCATTTTCACATTTATTTAATTGTATAGCTTAAGGTCTCCCATGAGTTAAGTCTTGCCATGTGTAATAGTGACCTGGTTGCATCCAGAAAATTCTACTTTTGACACTGCTATTGCTCTTTCATTCAGGTCTCAGCTTAATTAAATTGCAAGTTCCAATGCAAAGAGCCTGTAAAAAAACAAAGAAAAGAAACACATAAAAGACTCAGTAATGCATCAAAGGACTAATGCATTCTGTCTTAAATTATCTACCTTTCAAACCTTCACCCATTTAGATATCTAGGCATAGGGTTGGACCATCTTCTCCCATTGCAGTATTACATCATAGGCCCTGGGTTCCAGATTGGTGACAATGAACAAGGGACCAGCTAAAGTGGTATTAACTTTATTTGGATAATTTCTGATTTCTACCTGGCATGATATATATATTTGAAATATTCTAACGTATTTATTTATCTATTTATTTATTTATATTTGTTTAACAGTGTAGTGCACTGATCAATACTGACCAACTTCATGCTCAACCCCAGTGAGATACAAAACATTTCATAAACAAAAAATACAGAAATAACAAAATAGCTCAGATTAATTACATAGAAAAACTGTGTATATACTTTCCAGTGAACAAGCATAGTGCAATGTACATTCAAGCAGAGTGTAATATACAATATATAGCAAGTACTTTCTACAGTGGGTCAACCTTCAGTAAATCTTAAGAGAGGAGAGGGAAATAGAATCAGAAAGGAGGTAGGTTAGGTGTATGTCTTGTGTTGAAACAGGAGCATTTGGCATGTATGAAGAAGAGCTTTTTGAGTTGCATTTTGAATTTGGAATAAGTGTTGATTTCCTTAAGACTGATGGGGAGAGCTTGCCATAAAGAAGGTGCCTGAGAGGAGAAGGCATGTACAGTGCTTCAGTGCTTGGTTTAGGTGTAATGAGAGTTGTTGTGGCTTGTGCGTAGTGTCTCTGGTTGTATGAGGTTTTTTTATATCTAGCTGCAAGTGGAGTAAATATGTGGACTTTGAGTAGTTTATAGAGTTGGGGTATAAAAAGTAGGTTAACGCTTTGTTTTATAGGTAACCATTTAGCTTTTTCCTAGGGTGATGCAGTGATTCTCATAGAAAGTTGAGTTTGTAATGAATTAGCAAATGATGTTAG